>NC_079539.1:6958573-7059505 GCF_003711565.1 Takifugu flavidus | reverse complement strand
ATAGAGGAACCAGAAGGAGGACAGAAGGAGGAACCAGAAGGAGGACAGAAGGAGGACAGAAGGAGGAACCAGACGGAGGACAGGAAGGAGGAACCAGAAGGAGGACAGAAGGAGGAACCAGACGGAGGACAGAAGGAGGAACCATTTCCATCACATACTGACCAGAATTCCCAGGCTGGTGGAGAAAAACGGGGAGGTGAAGTCGATCACCTGACTTCTGGCTGAATTAATGCTGAAGGAGGTGACGGCCAGGTGGGCGGCGCCACTGAGCAGATCCCCAACCAGCCCCGTCCACCGCCCGTTCTTCAGACCGCCGTACTTCCCGTCGCCTACGATGTAGAGGTCAAAGGTGAAGCCCATGTCCTCCGCCAGCTTCTCCAGAAGGTCAATGCAGTATCCATAGCAACACTTCTTGTGGTCCTTTGGGACGGACGTGTTTGGAGAGCCGAGGTCGTGGAACAGGTTCTCCAGAACAGAGGAGTCATTGGTGAGGGGGTCCAGGCACAGCTGTCCTGCAGGACACAGGCCGTCTCCGTCCACCTCCCGGGTGAAGACGAACGGGTGCTCCACCAGCGTCACCACGCGCACGTGCAGCCGCGCCGCTCCACGCCACGCTCCTCCCACACCTGAGCCCTGCCGACCTGGCCACGCCCCCGGGTCCATCACCACCTTCCCCCGGCGCCAGCGCCCCAGCCGGGTCCACGTTGGCTGGCCAAGAGGGTCCAGCTGGAGGGACCAGACGTAGTGGTGGGCCTCCGAGACCAGAGTCCACGGCCAGAGTCAGGGACACGAAGCCACTGCGACCCTCAAAGGCCGTGGAGGAGAGAAACCTGGGGGGGGAGGGGGGGGGAGGAGGGGAGGGGAGAGGAGGAGGGGAGGGGGAGGGGAGAGGGAGGAGAGAGGAGAGGGGAGGGGAGGGGAGGGGAGGGGAGAGGAGAGGAGAGGAGAGGAGAGGAGAGGGGAGGGGAGGGGAGGGGAGGGGAGGGGAGGAGAGGGGAGGAGAGAGGAGAGGAGAGGAGAGGGGAGGGGAGGAGAGGAGGGGAGGGGAGGGGAGAGGGGAGAGGAGAGGAGAGGAGAGGAGAGGAGAGGAGAGGAGAGGAGAGGAGGAGAGGGGAGGGGAGGGGAGGAGGGGAGAGATGGGAGAGGAGAGGAGAGGAGAGGAGAGGAGAGGAGAGGAGAGGAGAGGAGAGGAGAGGAGAGGAGGGGAGACGTGAATAATCACAACAGTGAAGACTTCTGTCTGCTGCCCCCTCGTGGCGGTGTTTGGCACTACAGAGGAGATGACACCGAGGAACCTTTGTGGTTCACTGGCTCAGAACCATCAGAGAACCAGGACATCTCCAGGAGGACATCTCCAGGAGGACATCTCCAGGGGGACATCTCCAGGAGGACATCTCCAGGGGGACATCTCCAGGAGGACATCTCCAGGGGGACATCTCCAGGAGGACATCTCCAGGGGGACATCCAGTGTTTCCAGATGACTTTGGGTTTGAGTCCACCGCTGGATTCGACTCGTTATCATGACTGTTCTGTGGTGGACCACCAGGACCGGAGGGTGAGAAAGACCAGGACGGTCCAGTGGTCACACCATCTGAGCCCCGCTGCAGGCTGCCACACACACCCACACACACACACACACACACAACCCAACACCCCCCCCCCACACACACACACACACAACCCAACACCCCCCCCCCACACACACAGACACACACACACACACACACACCTACCTGACGTGCACATCTACTTGAGCTACTACTACTTTAGCCGTGCCGGAGCTCGCACCTGTTGGCTCACCTGCCTCTCTGTGTTTCGGGGGGGGGGCATTTGAGCGTCCCCCCTCACCTGTCAGGAGAAGTTAGCTTCATTGTGGATGGACCAGATCAGAAATCTCTGTGGACCCGAGTGGTGAAACGTGAGGATGACTCATGTTCTAAAGACAAAACAGGCTGCAGCTACCTGCCTCAGCCAGCAGGGGGCGCGGTCCCACCGCCAGGTCACCTGTGGACCCCCCACCCCCACCCTTTTAACCTCCTTCACCTCTGTGTGCTGGAACTGTGCACGTACACTGTGACCTCAGCGTGTGGGAGGAGCCTACCTGGCCAGGTACGGCCCTGAGCCGCCCCTGTGGTGCTGCTCATCCATACAGTTGGTGGTTCCAGGTGCCAGTGCCAGGGGGGCGTTGCTCAGGGCCGCCGTCCCCACCGCCCTCGCCACCAGCTCCAGCGAGTCCTGGACGTAATGATCCAGAGACGGCGAGCCCATGACGCCGTGGGCCAGGAGGCCCAGCGGCAGACCTTCGGTCCGGAGCTCCGCCACGTCCTGGCTGTCCCCCAACACCCAGTGGAATTCTGGGAGCATCAGGCGAGCGGCCAGCGTCCACAGGCGCCGCACCTCCCGGACCGGGCAGCCGAACGTGACCAGAGCCACCGTGGACGAAGGTTCCCTCAGAGCCTCCAGCTGCTGCAGGACCTGCTGCTGGTCCAGCTGAGGAGACGGGGAGGAAGGTGAGGACGGCGGCAGCCTCAGACTGACCACAGAGCCCAGGTGGAAGCGGCTGCAGTTCCTGATGAGGAACAGGAAGTCCCCCACGTCCCAGTCCTGGCACAGCAGGACGCTGACGTCCCACCAGCCGTTCCTCATCAGCAGGGAGAGGAGCAGGCGAGCGGCCGCCGCCTCCACGGAGCACATGGGCATCTGGAAGTGCAGGGAATTCTGTGGAGAGAGGAGACCTTCAGATGGGAAGGGTGGAGGAGGAGGAGGAGGAGAACCAGGGGGAGAACCAGGGGGAGAACCAGGGGGAGGAGGAGAACCAGGGGGAGGAGAACCAGGGGGAGGAGGAGAACCAGGGGGGAGGAGAACCAGGGGGAGGAGGAGAACCAGGGGGAGAACCAGGGGGAGGAAGGAAAGCTGGAAAATGGGATGGAGGGAATTGTTCTCCATCCTCAATTTGTTCCTGCTGAACAAACATGGTCTGAAATTCATGAATCTCATTAAACACACACGTGTGTGTGTGTGTGTGAGTGAGTGAGTGTGTGCGTGTGTGTGTGAGTGTGTGTGGGTGAGTGTGTGTGAGTGGGTGTGTGTGTGTGAGTGCGTGTGTGAGTGAGTGAGTGAGTGAGTGAGTGTGTGTGAGTGGGTGTGTGTGTGTGTGAGTGTGTGAGTGAGTGAGTGTGTGTGAGTGGGTGTGTGTGTGTGTGTGAGTGAGTGAGTGTGTGTGTGTGTGTGTGTGAGTGAGTGAGTGTGTGTGTGAGTGCGTGTGTGTGTGAGTGAGTGAGTGTGTGTGTGTGAGTGCGTGTGTGTGTGAGTGAGTGAGTGTGTGTGTGTGTGTGTGTGAGTGCGTGTGTGTGTGAGTGTGTGCGTGTGTGAGTGCGTGTGTGTTAGTGAGTGCGTGTGTGTGTGAGTGCCCATCTGCCTCAACACCCGACTTGGACCAGCACCAGAACCTGGACCCATCCCCATCAAAGTCCCCCTCCACACACACCCATGCACACACAAACACCCACAGTGATCATTTCAGCACGATCCCAACGCGGTCCCAACACGATCCCAACACGATCCCTACACGATCCCTACACGGTCCCAACACGATCCCAACACGATCCCAACACGATCCCCACACGGTCCCAACACGATCCCCAACACCGGTCCCAACACGATCCCAACACGATCCCCACACGATCCCAACACGATCCCAACCGGATCCAACCGGATCCCAACACGGTCCCAACACGATCCCAACACGATCCCAACACGGTCCCAACACGATCCCCACACGATCCCTACACGGTCCCAACACGATCCCAACCGGATCCCAACACGGTCCCAACACGATCCCCACACGATCCCAACACGGTCCCAACACGGTCCCAACACGATCCCTACACGGTCCCAACACGATCCCAACTGGATCCCAACACGGTCCCAACACGATCCCCACACGATCCCCACACGGTCCAACACGATCCCCACACGATCCCAACACGGTCCCAACACGATCCCCAAACGATCCCAACACGGTCCCAACACGATCCCCACACGATCCCAACACGGTCCCAACACGATCCCCACACGATCCCACAGGTGAGGTGGGTTTCCAGGAACCCTGCTTGTGACTCCGATCCTGCCTCGGAAGGAAACGGATCCTTCGGAAGCTCTGCGTCAGGAATAAATGAATATGATAATCCCTTCACCTTGGCTGGTCTCCTCCCCCAGGACCAGGACCAGGACCAGGACCAGCACAGGACCAGGACCAGGACCAGGACCAGGAGCAGGTCCTGCTCATGAATGTGGGTCTTGAATAAACAGGTCTGCAGAGCTCCCTGATCCCCCATCACCCCATAATCACCCATAATTAGTCCTGATGAGTCTTGACCCTCAGCCCTGCTGGTGGACTGGTGGTCCACTTCTGCTCAGACTTTAAGGTTCTGAGTGGTGGCTTGAGCTTCTCCTGTGTTCCAGCTGGGCTGGACCGAACAGAGACCAGCCTCCAGAACCAGAACAGAACCATTTCACAGCAGCAGGAAGTATCTGACCCCGGGCTCCGTCTAATCTCTGGTCTTCAGGAGCCGTTTCAGGAGCTCTTCACACGAGCTCTTCCACCCGTCACGTGGTTCTAACACGTTCACCTGTGGGTTTATTGTTTTACCTGGCTGTGGCGCGTGAACTCCCGGCGGACGACGCTGACCACCGGCACCTGAAGCGCCTGCGACACGAACTCCAACTTGACAAACTCGTCCCGGTTCCGTGGGAAGGCGACCACGGCGGAGACCCCCTGGACGACCACGGAGTGACACACGCTCTTCACGAAGGACAGCGGGTCCTCGTCGGCGGGGCTGCCCGCGGAGGGCGAGGGGAAGGCGGGCAGCTCACCGAGTCCGGACCCGACAGCCATGACGACCTCCAGGGACAAATTGAACGGCAGCAGCCCGGCCCGGTTCAGGGCTTCGACTGCCGCCAGGACAGAATCTCGGGGCGCGAACACGCGACTCTCCCTGGTTGCAGCTTCCTCGCGCTTCCGCGCCTGGTTCCGGTTCCTACTGGATCCCCGCGGGGTGTTGACGGAGCCTCTTGTCCTGAGGCTTCCGGGTCCGGACGCACCCACACTAGTTTGCAGCCCGCTCCCCATCAGACCCGGTTCTGCCTCCCAGCCTTCAGAACCGGGCAGCACGCGAGGGTGAACGTGCAGAACACCGACCCGAAACCGTGTGACCGGTCCGTGTGAGGACTTGGCACGGCTGCGGGTGCGAGCGAGCGCACGGCGGCAGGAAGACGAGGGCGCACAGCAGCAAACCCGCACGAGCAGGTGGACCGCTCATCTTCATCCTCATCTTCATCATCCTCCGCGCCGCACAGCCGCACCGGTGCTCCGGTCCAGACGGAGAACGGTCGATCACCGGGGCCGCCGTCCCGGGCCCCCGCGACACCCAGAGCACGCGCTGCTCGAGCGCCTGGTCCGGCTCCGGGTCCGGCTCCGGCTCCGGGTGGCGACAAACTTGTGGGTTCCTCTGCGAACAGGCTGGTGAGGCACGAGCCGCGCACGAGCAAAGTGTGACCTGGCAAAGTGTCGTTTGTCATCTCAAAAGGTTCTCATCCTGTCTTCGGGCTTTGGACCGGGTCGCCCAGCACTAATATTCCAACAGAGGAAACGAAGCTCCGGTTCCGCCCGAACTGAATCCACAACAGATCCTCCTCCTCCTCATCATCATCATCATCATCGCAGGGGAACTCCAGCGAGGACAACAACGCGCACGAGGACAAGAGTCCTGAACGCGCGACTCAACCTCGATACTGACGAGACCTCCAGCACGAGAGCGCGGGCTGATGATGCGCGCGCTAAAACGTTCCCTCACAGTCTCTCTCTCTCTCTCTATCTCTCTCTCTCTCTCTCTCTCTCTCTCTCTCTCTTTCTCTCTCTCTCTCTCTCTCTCTCTCTCTCTTCTCTCTCTCTCTCTCTCACACACACACACCACACACACACACGCACACACACACACACCTGTCTTTTTAGTTCTGTCTTTGTGAGGACTTCCACAGATGTAACAGATTCTCCTCCTGAACTAAACCTTCACATCAGGTTTGAGGGCCTCACAGAATATTTTGAATTTGTGAGCCAGACAAAAATGTCCTCACTTCTCTAGTAATCTGTATTTTAATCCCCCCCCCCCCCCTCTCTCTCCTGCCCCTCTCTGCAGATCAAAGGTCATAACTGGGATAGTGGTTAGTAATGATTAGTAAGGGCTAATGAGGATTAATAATGGCTAATAATAGTTAATAATGATCATAAACCATTATTAATGGCTTATGATCATTATCAACCATAATGATTATGAATAACACTGATTATTAGCCTGATGGAGATCAATCACTCTGATTGATCAGGGACGAGACAGAGGAAGCTCCTCCCACCAGGAGCACCTGAACAGCCAGGAGCAGGATCAAAGAGCAGCTCAGGAATCCTGAAAAGACCTTTGATGTTTATTCATTCATCTTTCTTCGCTTCATCATTGTTATTCTCTTCTTCTCAAATACACAAATATCACTGGTTAATATATAAGTGGCTGATTATTATGGGATGGGAAAGCTCAGCTCTTCCCGGCAGGACCGATGAAGGACGCCTTTGACTCAGCGTCACTTTCCAGCAGGTTCATGTGAGAATGTGAAGTCACTTTTCAGGATGTTTGTTTCTCTGAGCCCAGCTCAGGCGTCACCTCGGGGGGGGGGGGTTAGCATGAGTGCTAAAAGTGTCGTCCTGCAGCACTTCACACCTTTGATGGACCAGCAGCCTCTGAGGAGCACCTGCAGAGGAACAGCCTGTTTGAGATGTTTCAGTCAGGCTTTAGAGCTCACCACAGCACAGAAACAGCACTTCTTAAAGTCACTAATGATCTTCTCATAGCTTCCGATCATGGACTGGTCTCTATGCTGGTTCTGCTGGACCTCAGTGCTGCTTTTGATCCAGTAGATCACAGCATCCTGTTACAGAGACTGGAACATGTGATTGGGATTAAAGGGACAGCACTAGACTGGTTTAGATCATATTTATCTGATCGATACCAGTTTGCCCATGTCCACGGCGTTCCCTCCTCATACAGTAGGGTTAGCCATGGAGTTCCTCAAGGTTCTGGACTCGGACCAATCCTCTTCACATTGTACATGCTTCCCTTAGGGAACATTATTCGGCAGCATGGGATAAATGTTCATTGTTATGCTGATGACACTCAGCTCTATTTATCCATGAAACCAGAGGAGACAGAGAAGTTAGTGAAGCTCCAGACCTGTCTTAAAGACATAAAGTCCTGGATGTCTTCAAATGTCCTCCTCCTTAACCCAGGAAAAACTGAGGTCATGGTGTTTGGTCCTGAACCTCTCAGGGACAGATTAGACATCTCCTCCTCAGTCAGTCAGTCAGGACGCCAGAGAAGAACCTTGGTTCCGGACCCTGACCCTCATGCCTGGGTTTTCTCTGTTAGCTCAGGTATCACAGCAGCGCCTGACTGATGGATTGAATTGATCGGCTCCCTTTAGATCATTAATGATGCATTTTAGCAGCAACAGTCTCCTCATTTAAAAACCTAAACGTAGTTTAGCAAGGGAGCATTTCCAGATTAGCCGTCTCATCAGAGAGACGTGATCCATCCTGCTGGAGGGGATTGAACCAGCAAACATCAGCAATACGGAATCAATACCTCTCAATTATCTCATCTCTGAACATTCTCACTCATCTGGCAGAGGATGCTAGTTAGCATTGATTCACAGCACGAGCTCATTTCTGTGGGTTGATGCTACAGTAGCATCATGCTAATGTCCTGTGTCACTGATACGTTTAGAGAGCAAAACACAACAAACATGTTGACCAAAGAAGCCACAGAATGCTAACAGCACTGGTGAGCTGAAAGGAGCCACAGAATGCTAACAGCACTGATGAGCTGAAAGGAGCCACAGAATGCTAACAGCGCTGATGAGCTGAAAGGAGCCACAGAATGCTAACAGCGCTGATGAGCTGAAAGGAGCCACAGAATGCTAACAGCACTGATGAGCTGAAAGGAGCCACAGAATGCTAACAGCACTGATGAGCTGAAAGGAGCCACAGAATGCTAACAGCACTGATGAGCTGAAAGGAGCCACAGAATGCTAACAGCACTGATGAGCTCAAACCTTGGGGAATGCAGACAGACTGAAATGTGTCAGACCGTTAAAAGCTTTTGGGTTGTGCTGCAGAGGGGGAGCTCAGTCTGACGTCTCATCACTTCTAACAAAGCTAGCATTTGGCTAACGAATGCAGCTAGCGCCATTGTCGGGAGCCTGGGACGGTCTCGTTCGGACTGAAGCAGCAGCGAACACCCCAGGAAGTGCACGAGACTCCCAGCTGGAGGTCAAAGGCCATCAAGCCCTTTGAAACCCGCCCGGGTTGACTCATGCTGTAATCTTGTGTTGCCAAGGTCACAGCACTGAGGGAGGGGCTGGGGGCGGGGCCGGGGGCGGGGCTACAGCTCTCAGACCAGTTCTAATGACACCATGTCATGAAAGACGAGGTCCAGTCAACTGGGACTTCGGTGTGGGGACGGGGACACAGTCTCATCACAGCATGAGCAAACAATAACTGATGGCAGTGAAATTTGTCATCCATGCAGGAAGTGATGATCCAGAAAGGAAAGAGCCGTGACCTCACCTTCACCTGAGGTGGATGGGCGGAGCCACGACACGACCACACATCAAAGCAGCCTTGTAAGACCCAGAGTCACTCCATTTACTGGAGCTTAGCAGCTACACGAACCACGAAGAGATGGCAGGATGAGAGCTGTTTACGTTAGCTTAGCCTTGCTTTAGCTCACCCTTTTCCCCTGTTCACTCATTTATCCTGAAACACTTATTGATAGTTTGTTTACATGACTCCATGTGATTGCAAGTGGCCCAATGCTAACAAGCCCAATGCTAACAAGCCCAATGCTAACAAGCCCAATGCTAACAAGCTCTGGAGTGCAAATGTCCACGATGGCCGTGACATGAATCCATGAGGCTGTGGGAGCAGCACCAGGCTAACGGTAGCAGTGCTGCTCGGCTCTCCTGTCAATAACAAAGGCTCGTGAGTCCAGGAGGGGGATTAAGGCGCCGGCGGGAGCTCAGACGCTTCCGATAATCCCTGTTTGGGAACGTCGCTGCAAACACCTGCAATTTCTGCTGCTCTTTACTGTCTGCTCACATCTGATAGGGTAATCCAGCTGTCCCCTGTCCTCTGACGGGGGGACACCACGGAGGAGGTGATGATGGACAGACGGGGGACCTGGACACAGGAAGAGACACAGGGAGACGCAGGGAGACACAGGGAGACGCAGGAAGAGACAGGGAGACACAGGGAGACGCAGGAAGAGACAGGGAGACACAGGGAGAGACAGGGAGACACAGGGAGACACAGGAAGAGACACAGGGAGACGCAGGGAGACACAGGGAGACGCAGGGAGACACAGGGAGAGACACAGGGAGACGCAGGGAGACACAGGGAGAGACACAGGGAGACGCAGGGAGACACAGGGAGAGACACAGGGAGACGCGGGGAGACACAGGGAGACGCAGGGAGACACAGGGAGACGCAGGAAGAGACAGGGAGACACAGGGAGACACAGGAAGAGACACAGGAAGAGACGCAGGGAGACACAGGGAGACGCAGGAAGAGACAGGGAGACACAGGGAGACACAGAGAGACACAGGAAGACACAGGGAGAGACACAGGGAGAGACAGGGAGACACAGGAAGACACAGGGAGAGACAGGGAGACACAGGGAGACACAGGAAGACACAGGGAGACACAGGAAGACACAGGGAGACACAGAGAGACACAGGAAGACACAGGAGACACAGGAAGAGACAGAGAGACACAGGGAGACACAGGAAGACACAGAGAGACACAGGAAGACACAGGGAGACGCAGGAAGAGACACAGAGAGACAGGCTGCACGTCCTGGTTCTGCCTCCGTCCTGGTTCTGCCTCCATCCTGGTTCTGCCTCCATCCTGGTTCTGCCTCCGTCCTGGTTCTGCCTCCATCCTGGTTGTGCCTCCGTCCTGGTTCTGCCTCCGTCCTGGTTGTGCCTCCGTCCTGGTTCTGCCTCCGTCCTGGTTCTGCCTCTGTCCTGGTTCTGCCTCCGTCCTGGTTCTGCCTCTGTCCTGGTTCTGCCTCCGTCCTGGTTCTGCCTCCGTCCTGGTTCTGCCTCCGTCCTGGTTGTCAGAAGTCAGATAAGCTCTTTTTCTGTCAGCGCTGAGCTAAATGAAGCTTCCTGGTGATGCGGCGCCGCTCGGCTCAACGTTCCCAGCGTTCCTCGGTCCTCCTCTGTCTGGTTTATTTCTGCTCCACAATCTCACTGGGACTTTGGGATATTTGGGTCATTTTCAGTTCAGCAGGAACTGCTGTGGCTGTCGGTTCTGGTCTGGCCCAGTTTCAGCCTGGAGCTCTGCTGGTCTCCTTTATCTGAACATCCCAAACATCTTAAATGTGCAGGTGGAGACGATGCCAGAGCAGAGCAGGAGCAGATCAGAACATCTGGAGCAGATCAGAACATCTGGAGCAGAGCAGAACATCTGGAGCAGAGCAGAACATCTGGAGCAGATCAGAAGATCTGGAGCAGAACAGAACATCTGGAGCACATCAGAACATCTGGGGCAGATCAGAACATCTGGAGCAGATCAGAACATCTGGAGCAGATCAGAACATCTGGGGCAGATCAGAACATCTGGAGCACATCAGAACATCTGGAGCAGAGCAGAACATCTGGGGCAGATCAGAACATCTGGGGCAGATCAGAACATCTGGAGCAGAGCAGAACATCTGGAGCAGAGCAGAACATCTGGGGCAGAGCAGAACATCTGGAGCAGATCAGAACATCTGGGGCAGATCAGAACATCTGGAGCAGATCAGAACATCTGGAGCAGAGCAGAACATCTGGAGCAGATCAGAACATCTGGAGCAGAGCAGAACATCGGGGCAGATCAGAACATCTGGAGCAGATCAGAAATCTTGGAGCAGATCAGAACATCTGGAGCAGATCAGAACATCTGGGGCAGAGCAGAACATCTGGAGCAGGCTCACACTGCTGTTCCAGCTTAAACGTCCACTCAGGCTGAAGCTCCGTCAGCAGCTCCTCTGATTGGATGGGACGAACAAAACTCCGCCACCCCAGAGCGCCGCTCGTGACCATCTGAGACCTGCTGATGGCTGATTCACCTCAACCTGCTCGGGCGCCATTTTGAAGCCGTGTGTGTGGGTGTTGTGAGAGTGGTGGCGTTGTGTGTGTGTGTGTGCGGTGTGTGGGTGTGTGGTGGGTGTTGAGTATGTGCGATGTGTCGTGAGGGGTGTGGGTGGGTGCGGGGTGTGAGGGGTTGTGGATGTTTGGCTGTGGGGTGTGTGTGTTGTGGTGTGTGTGAGAGGGTTATTTTATTGTGTGTGTGTGTGTGAGTGTGTGTGTGTGTTGTGAGAGTATGTGTGTATGTGGTGTGAGTGGGTGTGTGGTGTGTGAGTGGTGGTATGTTGTGTCTGTGTGTGAGGTGTCGTGTGTGTGTTGTGAGGGGTGTGTGTGTGTGTGGTGTGTGTGAGAGTGTGTGTGTGTGAGTGTGTATGTGTGTGTATGTGTGTGTGTGAGTGTGTGTGTGTGTGTGTGTGTGTGCACGCGTGCGTGTGTGTGTAAGTGTGTGTGTGTGTAAGTGTGTGTCCTTGTGTGTGTGTGTGGGGAAGCCATGGATAATGACTAGTGATCAGTCACGGGACGGTGAAGTGCTCCGCCAACTCTCTAGTGCAGGTCTGGACCTTCTGACCTCAGCTGGGGAAATAGTTGGACGGTGGGAGGATTATTTTGAGCAATCCCATGACGCCAGAGACTGGGGACTCTGAGGAGGACTCTGAGGAGGACTCTGAGGAGGACTCTGAGGAGGACTCTGCCACCACCCAAGCCAAAGTCACCATGGTAGCTAGCTCCTCAGTGGCAGGGCATCAAGGGTGGGTGAGATCGACCCCGAGTACCTCAAGTCTCTGGATGCTGTCAGGCTGTCCTAGCTGACCCACCTCATGTAGCAGTCAGAAACAGCCCCTGGAGTGGAAGACCAGGGTGGTGGTACCGGAGCATGGTTGGTGGGGGTGGTGGTGGTGAGGGTGGTTGGGTGGTTAAGGGTGGTTGAGCGGTGGTGGGTGGTTGGTGGGTGGTGGTGAGGGTGGTGGGTGGTGGTTGGTGGTGGTTGAGGGTTGGTTGAAGGGTGGTTGAGGGTGGTTGGTGGTGGTTAAGGGTGGTTGAGGGTGGTTGGTGGTGGTGGGTGGTGGTTGAGGGTGGTTGGTGGTGGTTGGTGGTGTTGAGGGTTGGTTGAGGGTGGTTGAGGGTGGTTGGTGGTGGTTAAGGGTAGTTGAGGGTGGTGGGTGGTGGTGGGTGGTGGTGAGGGTGGTTGAGGGTGGTTGAGGGTGGTGGTGGTGGTTAAGGTGGTGAGGGTTGGGTGGTGGTGAGGTGGTTGGTGGTGGTTGAGGGTGGTTGAGGGTGTGCTGGGTGGGTGGTTGGTGGTGGTTGAGGGTGGTTGGTGGTGGTTTAAGGGGGTTGAGGGTGGTGGGTGGGGTGGGTGGTGGTTGAGTGTTGAGGGTGGTTGAGGGTGGTGTGGTGGTTAAGGGTGGTTGGGTGGTGGTGGAGTGCGTGGTTGAGGTGGTTGGTGGTGGTTGGTGGTGGTTGGTGGTGGTTGAGGGGTGGTTCGAGGGTGGTTGGTGGGGGGTTAAGGGTGGTTGGGGTGGTGGGTGGGGGGGGGGTGGTGGTTGAGGGTGGTTGTGGTGGGTGGTGGTGGTTGAGGGGGTGGTGGTTGAGGGTGGTTGAGGGGGGTTGGTGGTGGTTAAGGGTAGTTGAGGGTTGGGGGTGGTGGTGGGTGGTGGGTGAGGTGGTGAGGGTGGTTGAGGGTGGTTGGTGGTGGGGGTAAGGGTGGTTGAGGGTTGGGGGGGTGGTGGAGGGTGGTTGGTGGTGGAGGGTGGTTGGGGTGGTTGGTGGGGTGGTGGTTGAGGGTGGTTGGTGGTGGTAAGGGTGGTTGAGGGTGGTGGGTGGTGGTGGGTGGTGGTTGAGGGTGGTTTGAGGGTGGTTGAGGGTGGTTGGTGGTGGTTAAGGGTGGTTGAGGGGTGTGGGTGGTGGTGGGTGGTGGTTGAGGGTGGTTGGGGTGGTTGACGGGTTGGTTGGTGGTGGTTAAGGGTGGTTGAGGGTGGTGGGTGGTGTGAGAGGTGGTTGGTGGTGGTGGTGGTGGTGGTTGAGGGTGGTTGAGGGTGGTTGAGGGTGGTTGGTGGTGGTTAAGGGTGGGTTGATGGTGGTGGGTGGTGGTTAAGGGTGGTTGAGGGTGGTTGTGGTGGGGAGGTTAAGGGTTGGGGGGTGGTGGTTGAGGGTGGTGGTGGTTGAGGGTGGTTGGTGGTGGTTGAGGGTGGTGGTGGTGGGGTGGTGGTGGTTGAGGGTGGTTGGTGGTGGTTGGTGGGGGGTTGAGGGTGGTTGAGGGTGGTTGGTGGTGGGGGGTGGTGGTGAGGGTGGTTGAGGGTGGTTGGTGGTGGTTGAGGGTGGTTGGTGGTTGGTGGGGGTGGTTGAGAGGGGTGTTTGGGTGGTGGTTGGTGGTGGTTGGGGTGGTTGGTGGTGGTGGGGTGGTTGAGGGTGGTGGTGGTGGTGGTTGAGGTGGTTGGGTGGTGTGGTTGGTGGTGGTTGGTGGTGGTGGTTGAGGGTGGTTGGTGGTGGTTGAGGGTGGTGGTGTTGGGTGGTGGTGGTTGAGGGTGGTTGGTGGTGGTGGTGGTGGTTGAGGTGGGTGGGGTGGTTGGGGTGGTTGGTGGTGGTGTTTGGTGGTGGTTGGTGGTGGTTGAGGGTGGTTGAGGGTGGTTGGTGGTGGTTGAGGGTGGTTGGTGGTGGTTGAGGGGTTGAGGGTGGCTGGTGGCAGCTGATGTCTCTCTGACTCTAATCAGAACACTTGTGACGGCAGCGCTGCAGGGGCTTTTTCAGCAGTGAGCAGATGAATGTGCACATCATCCGCTCTCACATGCTGCACGATGAGGCGGACACTTGCAGCTCCTGCGGCGCTGGAGCTTCACAGTGGTGTCAGAGCCACACGTGAGACGGCACGAGTCAGTTAATGTCGGTCCATCATGGTATCACACACAATACACACATTCAGATTTCCATCGTTGTGAGGACCTGTGAACACATGGTTCATTTCTTCAGTGTGGACTGATGCCTTAGATAGTGCGCGTGTGTGTGTGTGTGTGTTGTGTGCGTGTGTGTGTGTGCGTGTGTGTGCGTGTGTGTGTGTGTGGCTGAAGCAAGCGTTTCTGAATATTAGTGATCACATGGATCCAGCTCCAACAATCGTGGCCCCCAGTGATGAAAGCTTTGAGCCCCAGCTGAACCTCTTCATCATCACTGGTCTGCATCAAGTCACATGACCCCATGTGGAGGAGGAGGGAGGAGCCAGAGATGGAGGAGAAGAGGGAGGAGCCAGAGGTGGAGGAGGGAGGAGAAGAGGGAGGAGCCAGAGATGGAGGAGGGAGGAGAGAGAGGGAGGAGCCAGAGATGGAGGAGGGAGGAGAAGAGGGAGGAGCCAGAGATGGAGGAGAGATGAGAAGAGGGAGGAGCCAGAGATGGAGGAGGGAGGAGAAGAGGGAGGAGCCAGAGATGGAGGAGGGAGGAGAAGAGGAGGAGCCAGAGATGGAGGAGGGAGGAGAAGAGGGAGGAGCCAGAGATGGAGGAGGGTGGGTGATGTGATAAAAATGAGTCTTATCAAAGCTGCTGTAATGAGTTGGAGGATAAAAAAGCAGAAGATGGAGGAAGATGATGAAGAAGAGGAAGAATCACCAGAGAATTAAATGCTGATAAACCTCCTGCACAGCCCCCCCCCCCATCTGAGGACCTAACAGCTCCGACACAAACACCAGCGCTGTTAGCAACGCTAAGGCTAACAGAGGCTAACAGAGGCTAATAGAGGCTAACTAACCTCTCTCTTCCCCTCCTCTCCTCCTCCAGGAGTTGAATACAGATATTTGGGAGTGGGGGGGGGGGTCTATGTGCTCCTGACTCCCCTCTGAGGAGTCGCCCCCCAGCGTGGGGGGTGTGTGTGTGTGGGGGGGGTTAGAGGGGGGGGCTTGATTGTTTCCTGTGTGTATTGATCTCTGATGTCCCAGCAGGATAATTAACGAGGCAGCATTAGCGCTCAGACCCGTGTTGGCAGCAGCGTTCCAGACTCCATTTCTGCTCCATATTTCTCCTCCCTCCCTCTCCAGACGCTCCGTGTCCAGACGTCCGTGTCCAGACGCTCCGTGTCCAGACGTCCGTGTCCAGACGTTCCGTGTCCAGACGTCCGTGTCCAGACCCTCCGTGTCCAGACGCTCCATATCCGACCCTCCGTGTCCCGACCCTCCGTGTCCAGACATCCGTGTCCAGACGTCCGTGTCCAGACGCTCTGTGTCCAGACCCTCCGTGTCCAGACGTCCGTGTCCAGACGCTCCGTGTCCAGACCCTCGTGTCCAGACGTCCGTGTCCAGACGTCCGTGTCCAGACGTCCTGTCCAGACCCTCCGTGTCCAGACGCTCCGTGTCCAGACCCTCCGTGTCCAGACGTCCATGTCCAGACCCTCCGTGTCCAGACCCTCCGTGTCCAGACGTCCGTGTCCAGACGTCCGTGTCCAGACCCTCCGTGTCCAGACCCTCCGTGTCCAGACGTCCGTGTCCAGACCCTCCGTGTCCAGACGTCCGTGTCCAGACGTCCGTGTCCAGACCCTCCGTGTCCAGACCCTCCGTGTCCAGACGTCCGTGTCCAGACGTCCGTGTCCAGACGTCCGTGTCCAGACGTCCATGTCCAGACCCTCCGTGTCCAGACCCTCCGTGTCCAGACCCTCCGTGTCCAGACGTTCCGTGTCCAGACGTTCCGTGTCCAGACGCTCCGTGTCCCGACCCTCCGTGTCCAGACCCTCCGTGTCCAGACGCTCCGTGTCCAAACCCTCCGTGTCCAGACCCTCCGTGTCCCGACCCTCCGTGTCCCGACCCTCCGTGTCCAGACGCTCCGTGTCCAGACCTCCGTGTCCAGACCCTCCGTGTCCAGACGTCCGTTGTCCAGACGTCCATGTCCAGACCCTCCGTGTCCAGACCCTCCGTGTCCAGACGTCCGTGTCCAGACGTCCATGTCCAGACGCTCCGTGTCCAGACCCTCCGTGTCCAGACGCTCCGTGTCCAGACGTCCGTGTCCAGACGTCCATGTCCAGACCCCGTGTCCAGACCCTCCGTGTCCAGACCCTCCGTGTCCAGACGCTCCGTGTCCAGACGTCCATGTCCAGACCCTCCGTGTCCAGACCCTCCGTGTCCAGACCCTCCCTCTCCAGACGCTCTGTGTCCAGATGCTCCGTGTCCAGATGCTCCGTGTCCAGACGTCCGTGTCCAGACGTCCGTGTCCAGACCCTCCGTGTCCAGACGCTCCGTGTCCAGACCCTCCGTGTCCTGACCCTCCGTGTCCAGACGTCCGTGTCCAGACGTCCATGTCCAGACCCTCCGTGTCCAGACCCTCCGTGTCAGACGTCCGTGTCCAGACCCTCCGTGTCCAGACCCTCCGTGTCCAGACGCTCCGTGTCCAGACGCTCCGTGTCCAGACCCTCCGTGTCCAGACCCTCCGTGTCCAGATGCTCCGTGTCCAGACGTCCGTGTCCAGACGTCCGTGTCCAGACCCTCCGTGTCCAGACCCTCCGTGTCCAGACGTTCCGTGTCCAGACCTCCGTGTCCAGACCTCCGTGTCCAGACGCTCCGTGTCCAGACGTCCTGTGTCCAGACCCTCCGTGTCCAGACGCTCCGTGTCCAGACGTCCGTGTCCAGACGCTCCGTGTCCAGACGTCCGTGTCCGGACGCTCCGTGTCCAGACGTCCGTGTCCGGACGCTCCGTGTCCAGACCCTCCGTGTCCAGACCCTCCGTGTCCAGATGCTCCGTGTCCAGACGTCCGTGTCCAGACCCTCCGTGTCCAGACCCTCCGTGTCCAGACGCTCCGTGTCCAGACGTCCTGTGTCCAGACCCTCCGTGTCCAGACGCTCCGTGTCCAGACGTCCGTGTCCAGACGCTCCGTGTCCAGACGTCCGTGTCCGGACGCTCCGTGTCCAGACCCTCCGTGTCCCGACCCTCCGTGTCCAGACCCTCCGTGTCCAGACCCTCCGTGTCCATCTGTCCCTGAGGAGCAGGGACCTGCTTTGCTTTGTTGTTTACAGGTGGATGAAGTCTTTGGCGGTGTCGCCGTCCTTCAGGCGGAGCGGCGCCGCTGTTGTCCACTGGAGGGTTCCTGCAGCCGTGATGGATGCTCCGGTCCAAACGTCCACATCAGCCATATTTTTACAGTAATTCAGCTTTTGAGGGCTTTAGGAGAAACAGTGCCAGAGCGTGGCTGCATCCATTAAAGCTCCCAGCTAATCTGCTCTCTGCCTCCTCAGCATTCCTTCCTTCACTTCCATTTAATCAGGAATTATATTAAGTGACTCTGTTCAAACTCCAGATTTCCTCTTTTATTGTAGGACCCTTGTGGGGACACTTCCACCCCCTCGTTGCTCCTGAGTTCCCCTCCCTCTGGAGGGAGGATTGATCGGTGATGAGGGGTCATTAGATCATCGGCTCCATCAGCTGCTCAGCTTCATGTGCATCAGATAATGAGACACTTCCTGGTGGGTCACATGACCGTCCCAGCGTCCCACAGGGACACCTGGCAGCAAGTGTTCAGCAGAGAGCTCCGACCCTGAGCAGAACCCTGTCAGAACCCTGAGCAGAATCCTGAGCAGAACCCTGAGCAGAACCCAGAGCAGAACCCTGAGCAGAACCCTCTCAGAACCCTGTCAGAACCCTGAGCAGAATCCTGAGCAGAACCCTGAGCAGAACCCAGAGCAGAACCCTGAGCAGAACCCTGTCAGAACCCTGAGCAGAACCCTGTCAGAACCCTGTCAGAACCCTGAACAGAACCCTGTCAGAACCCTGAGCAGAACCCTGAGCAGAACCCTGAGCAGAACCCTGAGCAGAACCTCCCCAGCTCCTCAGCTCAGCGCCTCACCAGTGTTTTCTCTCTTGTCGGGTCTGATCGCAGCGCTCATACATCACGCCACCGCCGAAGCTCCGCCTCCCTCGGTGGGAGAATCACAGCTGACGTCTGATGGAAGAAAACTGTTTCTACTCTGTCACACACACACACCACACACCACCACACACACACCACACACACACCACCACACACACACACCACACACACACACACACACACACACCACAACACACACCACACCACACACACACACCACACACACACACCACCACACACACCACACCCACACACCACACACACCACACACACACACACACCACACCACACACACACACACACAACAACACCACACACACACCACACACACACACAACACCACACCACACACCACACACACAACACCACACCACACACACAACACCACCACACCACACACACACACACTCACACACACACCACACACACACACCACACACAACACACACCACACACACACACCACACACACACACACACAACACACACACACACACCACACACACACACACCCCACACACACACCCACACACACACACACACACCACACACACACACCACACCACACACACACAACACCACACACACACACACACACACACACACACACACACACACACACACACACACACAACACACCACCACACACACACACACCACTGTGTGTATAGAACAGGTTCCCCACCTGACTCAGGTCAGGAACGTGATCATCTCTGTCTTTGACATTTAATGTCTTTGAGTTTCTGATTTCTTTTTAAACTTAATTCAGTTTCACATTGAAGAAACGATCAACTCACCACATCAGCCATCAAGGAGGACAAAGGAAAAAACCCAGTTTGACAAAACAGAGGACACCAGCAGGAAGCAGCGTGATGGTGAGGTGGTTCCTACATGAAATGGGCTTTGATGGGAAGCAGCAGCTTTTACATCCTCCAGCATTTCCTCCCCAAAGCTCAAGACAGCTTCTCTCCTGACCTTCTGCTAGGACCCACCAGGACCCACCAGGACCCACCCCAGGAGCTGGAGGATCCACCAGGACCCACCAGGACCCACCAGGACCCGCCCCAGGAGCTGGAGGATCCACCAGGACCCACCAGGACCCGCCCCAGGAGCTGGAGGATCCACCAGGACCCACCAGGACCCGCCCCAGGAGCTGGAGGATCCACCAGGACCCACCAGGACCCGCCCCAGGAGCTGGAGGATCCACCAGTTCTGATCAACAGCTGCAGGTTACATTTGGAAATGAGCTGAGCTGGATCCTGGTTCCAGGACAGAAGGACCAGAAGGTGGGTTCACCTGCTGAAGCAAACACTCAGACTGCTTCTCCTTTTGATCCACTTCCTGCTGGATCACTTTTCCCTGTTCCCCTTTGATCTCCTGGCAGCAGATCAAAGGAGACGAGCTGCAGTGAACTTTGGACGGTCCCACAACGGCTTCAAAGGCTCCAGTTTCCTCTCTGCTGTCTGGATTCAACTACCTCCAGCAGAAGGATGGAGGACGTCCGTCCCACCATGCTAATCCTGCAGCTAACACGTGACCAGCGTGTTAGCACGATCACCTGCAGGCTCATGCTAGCATACGCCATGTGATTCCATTTGTTATCAGGGTTCGAAACTTGATCCTCTTATTTGTGCTGTGTGTTGAGGGACATCTGTGTCAGCCAAGTTGTCCTTCACGTATGACGCAACACAGCGGAGCGCCCAGGGGGCGTGGCCAGGAGTGGCGGCGTCCCTCAGGGCGCTCCGCTGTGAGCCGACGCTGCTCTCTCACAGGATTCAGAGAAGAACTCACAACCTTCGGCGGAAACCGTCCAGCTGGTTTTACTTGGGGATTCTAATTATCATAATTATCCAAAAATGTTTGTCCTCCGAGCACTTTTATCAGATCTGATTATAAAGAGGAAAATGGCTGCATGAGCGAGGGAGGGAGGGAGGGGGAGCGAGGGAGGGAGGGAGGGAGGGGGAGGGAGAGAGGGGAGGGAAGAGGAGAGGGAGAGGGAGGAGCGGGAGGGAGAGGAGGGGGAGAGAAAGGGAGGGAGGGAGGGAGAGATGGAGGGGGAGAGAGAGGCGAGGGAGGGAGGGAGAGGGGGGAGGGAGGGAGGGAGGGAGGAGAGAGGGGGGGGGAGAGAAAGGGAGGGGAGGAGGGAGAGATGGAGGGGGAGAGAGAGGGAAGGGAGGGAGGGAGAGGGAGGGGGAGAGGAAAGGGAGGGAGGGAGGGAGGGAGGGGGGAGAGAGGGAGGGAGGGAGGGGGGAGGGGGAGAGAGGGAGGAGGGGGAGAGAAAGGGAGGGAGGGAGGGAGGGAGGGAGGGGAGAGAGGGAGGGGGAGAGAGAAAGGAGAGGGAGGGAGGGAGGGAGAGGGAGGGGGAGAGAAGGGAGGGAGGGAGGGAGAGATGGAGGGGGAGAGAGAGGGGAGGGAAGGGGGAGAGGGAGGGGGAGAGAAAGGGAGGGAGGGAGGAGAGATGGAGGGGGAGAGAGAGGGAGGGAGGGAGGGAGGAGAAGAGAGGGAGGGAGGGAGGGAGGGAGGGAGAGAGGGAGGGAGAGGGGAAGCAAGCTTAAATCAGGATAATATAACTGTGCTGACACAACACGACTACTCACACACACACTCACACACACACTCACACACACACTCACACACACACAACCACTCACACACACACACACACACACCACACACACACACACAACACACACACACACACACACACACGTGACCCCACCACCGACACACTGCAGTGTTCCAGTCATCCATCCTGTCAACAGCTCGAGCCTTTTAAGCTAATTGGATGTGGGCGGCGCTCGTTAGCTGGGGCTCTGACGAGGTCACTTCCTCTCTGGAAGATTTCTGACCAACAGTCCGTCATCGTCTCCGTCATGTGACTGAAAACATCAAAGACTGTTTGTCTTTAAAGCTGATTTTCTTGGGTTTTATTACATGCGTAACTTGTGCGTAACTATCAGACAACCGGACCACATTCTTTAGGAGGAAGCCATCGCCATGGAAACTCAAAGGAACCAGAGCTCAGAGGTGGTGGCCAATAATAATAATAATAAACGAGCACTTCCTTCACATCAGAATCAGCAGCTTATTGGGGCGGTTTTACACCCTTAAACTGGTTCCTGTTCCCGGGTCTTCCTGGACCTGCGTCTGTCAGCAACAAAACAACGTTGTTGTTGTTGGTTGTTGTTGTTTCTGCTGCTCCTCAGACACACGATGACATTCACAGTGATGTGGGGTCATCCCCATGGCAATGACATCATGACCACAGGGGACCTGCTCTTAATCTGCTTTCAAAATGATTCTGGGATGTCTTTTGGGGTTTTGTCCCAGCAGGGAACCTTTAGGGTGACATTCAGAAAGATCTGGTCCACGTTGGCTCGGCTCCTCAAATGGTGTCTGAACCCAGAACCAGAAACCTTCTGGCTGAGAACAGAACCCAGTTATAGTTGGTAACCATGGATACCAGGACACCATCATAGTTGGTAAACATGGACACAGGACACCATCATAGTTGGTAACCATGGACCCCATCATAGTTGGTAACCATGGACACCAGGACACCATCATAGTTGGTAACCATGGACCCCATCATAGTTGGTAACCATGGACCCCACATAGTTGGTAACCATGGACACCAGGACACCATCCCAGTTGGTAACCATGGACCCCATCATAGTTGGTAACCATGGACACCAGGACACCATCCCAGTTGGTAACCATGGACCCCATCATAGTTGGTAACCATGGACACCAGGACACCATCCCAGTTGGTAACATGGACCCCATCATAGTTGGTAACCATGGACCCCATCATAGTTGGTAACCATGGACCCCATCATAGTTGGTAACCATGGACACCATCATAGTTGGTAACCATGGACACCAGGACACCATCATAGTTGGTAACCATGGACACCATCATAGTTGGTAACCATGGACACCAGGACACCATCATAGTTGGTAACCATGGACACCATCATAGTTGGTAACCATGGACACCAGGACACCATCCCAGTTGGTAACCATGGACACTGTTGAGGAATTGTCCTATTTCATCTTTAGTTTTCCTTAATTATTTCTTAATTCTTCTCTCTAATTCTTCTCTCTAAGGGATAAAATGGTTTCATTGACTAAAGGCCGATACGTCCTTGGTAGCTAGGCTAGTTTAATGAGCGCTGTCTCTTTAAGTAGCGTCTGCACTTTGTGCCCATGTGACCCTTCTGCCTGGTTAAAGGGAGCGGGAGATTTCAGGTGCTACCTGTCCACATTCTCACCTGGTGTCGGCTGCTGGGTGAGTTTATTGGGTTTCTTACTTTCTGCTGGCTTTGTCATCTGCTGTCATGGTGGCTCCTGCGGTGCTGTTGGGGCTACTTGGTAAAGCTAAGGATCAGTTCTGGATAAGTCTTGGGTTTGTTTGGTTTACTTGTGTCACTGTCATTGTCTCCATGCTCCTAAACTTAAATATTGATATTGTGATGTTGTTAATGGAGATGGATTTGGTGTTTGACCGTCTTTCTGAAGCTTTAAATGTTTGTTCATGTTGCTTTTTCCCTTGCTTTGGAATGTTTGATTGTTTGGCCAGCTTGTAGCAAGGATGTCCACTTCCTGGTTTGCCCAGTGGTTTCTGGGAGCTGTAGTCCAGCTGTGTTTCCTCTGGAGAGACAGAGGCTATTGGGGCTGCTGGGCTATATCACATTTGCCTTTCATACATAAATGCTTGGGATTTGCTACTTTGAATGTTATTAATGTGTTTCAAGATTTATTTGCTGCTGATATTTGATGTTTGATATTTGAATATGATGCAATGTGTATGTAAATACTGGAAAGTTGTGCTTATAATGCACATGAGTGAAACCTTGATTTCCTGGTTTCAGGTTTATTACCTGCTCACCGCACTTTGGAAATAAAAATAACAAAAGTGGAAAAATTGAAAAGAGTAATATCCTTATAGTTTGGACACCAAGTTACCCTTTCTGTGGGGAAAACAGAACGGACACCATCCCAGCTGGTCACCATGGACACCATCCCAGCTGGTCACCATGGACACCATCCCAGCTGGTCACCATGGACACCAGGACGGCGTCACATCAGAGTTGAGAACGGTTCATTCATGCTGTTTCTACTGTTCTTGCTTGAGTAGAGATCAGGTCCGTCTCACCTCCAGGGTCCTGGGGGGGTGCAGAGGTGACTGGAGGCAGGTCCCCTGGATGGGCCA
Organism: Takifugu flavidus; assembly: GCF_003711565.1. NCBI lineage: Eukaryota > Metazoa > Chordata > Actinopteri > Tetraodontiformes > Tetraodontidae > Takifugu > Takifugu flavidus. Next base: position 7,036,221 of record NC_079539.1, on the reverse strand, counting down.
CACTTGATCTGGGGGCCCGATATGAGCATTGGTGGGTTTGGTGCCTTGCTCAGGGGCACCTGGGCAGTGCTCTGAAGGGGTTCTGACACCAATCCATAACTGATCGATCACCCTGGACACCTCCAGGGACGGGGGGGGGGGGGTCAGTGATGTCTCTCCTTTTCTTGTCAGGTTTGAGGATTTGGGTGACGAGATGCCTCCAGACAGACGTCAAGTTTTGAGGCACTCAGAAGTTCGCTGCGTCTCTCCGGAGACGTCCCAGAAAGACATCAACACACATCAATAATAGATGCTGTCCTGTCTGAGGACGCGACCCCGAGGACCCCGAGGACACGACCCCGAGGACGCGACCCCGAGGACGCGTCACACTTTGGTCCATTTCCTGAATTATTTTCCATCAGAACAAAAGTTTTGACTGAATCCTAATTATAATTATTCTAATTCACGAACGATTGATCGGATCTTGATGTCTCTCAGGTTTGACCCACATGACGAAGTTTAAGGAAGATTTTACATTTTCAAGTGTTTCAAGCTGTTTAAGGTGTTTGCTGCACATGCTAACAGCAACGTAGCAACGCGTTAGCAACCGACCTGTCGAAGGAAAGAAGGGAAGGGAAGGAAGGGAGGGAAGGAAGGGAGGGAAGGAAGGGAAGGAATGCAAGAATCCTCATCTAACAGTTGCTGCTGATGCTATCACACACACTCACACACACACTCACACACACACAGCTTTTTTTGTTTCTGAGCTAATTTACATTAAACAAATATAAACGTGTGAAGTGATGAAACTAGAACTCAGTTTATAATCTCTAATCTAATCTGACAGACAGACGAACGACTCAGGCTGGAGGCTGCTGCCCTCTAGTGGTTCCAGATGATCAGTGCAATCCGCCGTTTGTCACCGAGTCACGTGTTACTGACGGAGTTTTAAGTTTTTTTGAAAGTGGCTCTTCTGGTTCAGTCAAATGAGGCTGTGGAGGTGGAGACACCTGTCCAGGTGGGTTCAGAGGTCATGATTATCATGAAAATGACCTTCATGTTCCGGCCTTCAATTCTTCTTCTCGCCCTTCAGACCAGCGCTCGGTGCTCTACCGCCACCTGTTGGCCCTCACCTGAAGTTTGGCTCACAACTTTTCGGATTTTACAGCTAACTTTTGTTGGTTCAAGACTAAAATTTGAGATCAAAATAGAATTTAAAAAAAAAACCCGTTTGGTGGTGTCACGTGATGTCAGAACTGTCTGGAAAACGAATCTTTAAGAGATTCGTTGTTCCAGTATTTCGCAACTTTTACTTGGTAGTTTGCAAAAAGGGGTTTCTATGTGCACGTAACAGGACAGACGCACTAGCTAAACTAATGTAACATTTTTCAGTGTTCAGCCCTTAATTGTTTCCCAAACTGAAAGCGCGTGAACGCTTCTCAACCGACAGCTTGCGGACACTGGCCTCTGGTGGCGCTCTGTGGTACTGCACTTCATCTGCAGGGGGTTTTATTTTTAACGCTGCACATTAAGGACACAAAGAAACTGTTCTTCTGTCAGCTGGCTGGAAGATGAAATGAAATGGTTCGTATGTGCTTCTGTTGTTTGGGGTAAAATAAAAAAGAGACCCAGACAGACATAAAGAGACACATTTGAGTTTTTAATTAGATTCCCATCATTTGCGTTTTCTCCAACTCCTGAGTCAGCATGTTTTTACAGCCTGGTCAGCTCAGGTTCACTCAGACACCATCAGAAATGATGACAAGTGCTGGAGATGAAGGCGATTCTGCGTTTAAACACCAATAAAACAAAGTCACGCCACATATGACGAGTCGGCTCAGCTCCAAGACTCAACCGAAATGAGTTTGTTTTTATATATAAATCCACCTGATTTAAATGTGAAGTCATGGTTGGACTTTCAGTATTGTAGTTTCACTCTTGCATAGAAGAAATTTTACATCTAAGGGTTCAAGTCTGTTGAAAAACTCAATTTCTGTTGACTGTCAACGACACTCTACATGATTTAATTGGCTTATTTTCTTCACGACGTTGGGGCAGAGAAAAACTACACTTCCCACAATGCATCTCTCTGCAGCTGACGCGACTCCTCCTGCAGGCGCGCCGCCACATCTGTAGGGGGCGCTTTCGCCCAACTTCGTGACTCTGACTTCATTTCGAGGAGCAGACAGTTGCCATGGAGACGCCATCACACAGGCAGATCTTTAATCCCGTTTAATCCCGCGATAATTCCCGTGATAATCTGGGAATGCCACATACATTCAGAGTGAAGGAGATACGGATGATTCTTCTCTTCATGGATTAAACCTGAGTTATTGTCTCCATATCAAAGCCAACAAAGATGCACATCAAAGCCACCTTCCTCATATGGAGAGTTATGGGATGGCTAAAGCTAATCTAGTAACATGACGTTTACACACACGGGTTATTCGTGTAGTTGTGAGGTCCGAACACAGAACGCTCCAAAAAGAAAACTTTTTTCTCTTTTCTTTTTTTCTTTTATCATTTTTGCTTTCAAACTGGATCAGAGACGTCCATCACCTGTCAGCGGGACGCAGCCCGTCCTCGTCCCCGTCCCGTCCTCAACCCTGTCCCTGTCCTCGTCCCCGTCCTCCTCCCCGTCCTTGTCCCCGTCCCGTCCTCAACCCTGTCCCCGTCCCGTCCTTGTCCCCGTCCGTCCTCAACCCTGTCCCCGTCCCGTCCTTGTCCCCGTCCCGTCCTCCTCCCCGTCCTCGTCCCCGTCCTCGTATCGTCCCCGTCCTCGTCCCGTCCGTCCTCGTCCCCGTCCCCCGGCTGACAGCAGTCGTGAGGTGATCATCTGGGGGGGTCCTCGTGGGTCACAAAAACTCCTCGTAGTCCAGCAGCTTGGAGTGTTGTCGCGTCTTCCAGAGCCGGTAGAGACGGAAGTCAAAATACATCTCAATCATCTCTTTGCCTTTAAATGCAGAAAAAAAGCTTTTGTGAGCCCAGAACACGGGGAGCCGACGCCACCTGCCCAGGTGGACCGGAGTCACACGGGTCAGATGCTAATGCTAACTGCTAAGACCCACCCTGTGCCGACAGCTCCAGCGGGGACTCAAACTCCACAGAATAAGGCCTCATCAGGTTCTTCAGTTTCTGGAACAGCTGTTGGGTCCAGACAAACAGTCAGGTCACCGTCCTAGTCCGAACAGAACCAAACCCAGGTGCCGCTCAGACCCTCCAGGACGGGCTGGAGAGGTATCCAAGGAAGGAAGGACGGAAAAGCACAAACGGTCTCACCTTCTCTCCATTGGGGTTCCCCAGGACGTAACATCCCATAATGTGGATCAGGTTCGGTTCTGGGTTGATTTTACTCATGAAACGACTGAGCCTCCTCCAGAACCTGACCAGAGACACATAGAACACCGGTTACAGGTGGGATGAACCCGAGTCCCCCAGAGCTCACAGCTAGCAACCGTAGCCTTTAGCATCCCTTACTGGCTCATGTCTTCCTCTTTTTCCACTTTAGCAAACGTTGCTACTTTATTCTTCAGCAGGTAGAGATGACCCGGCCCTCCCTGAAAAACAGCCGCTCTTCGTCACTCTTCATCCTCACACCAATGTCACAACAATTCTTCTGATGTGTGACGTTCGTTAAACTGGGATTAAAGGAAATCTTAATGATATTTTAGATCTAAAGAAAAAACCATGATGAAAAACGACCAGAAATCTTCAGAACTTCTGATCCACAATTGTGAAAACAACTACAAGGTTGTGAGGGGGAAGCGTTTGGAGGCGGGGCCTGCAGACCCGTGGTGGGTGTGGCCTGTGGCTGAAGGCTCCGCCTCTTCCTCACCTGACAGAAGATGAGCATCCTCCAGAACCTGCTGCCTCTCCTGTAAGCTGTCAGCTTCTTCTCGATCTCCTCTGTGACCAAACAGGAAGGTGATCAGTGAGGTGGAGACAGGCTCCACCCTCAGGCGGTCGTCGTGGAGACGCCATCTCCCTATAATCTGATTCCCTTCTCTCGTTTAGCTGACGGTGAGCGTGCTAGCCTCTTCCTGTTGCCGCCGGCGACCGCCGCCTGTTTGTGTCTGACTGACGAGCATCATCATGTTTGGTATCACTGAAAGTTCAAACTCACCCAGGATGTCGTCAAAAGTGGCGTGTTCGTGGTCCTGAAACAAAAGATCGGGTCAAACCTGGACCTGCTCATCAAGAGGTGTCTGAGGCTCCGCCCAGAGATCACGTGATCTGAAAGGTCACATGACACGTGTGACTCACGTAGAGGATGGGGATGATGGACGGGTCGTCCCTGCGGATGATGGTGGGAACGTACTCGGCCTTTGGAACCTTGGAGGAGATCAGCTGAAGGAGAGCGAGGAGAACGGGTCAGAACCCTCCTGGGTGAGGAGGCTTCAGAGGAGAACGGGTCAGAACCCTCCTGGCTGAGGAGGTGCTCTCACCATGATCTTCGGAGGGACGAAGTCTTCTCCTTCACAGGCCAGACGCTCCACCTCCCTCTCCTCCTCCCAGTCAACAGCATCAGCAGCACCTCCTTCATCCAGGGTCGCACAGGAGGCCTGGAGGTCTCCACCTGGAGGAGAGGAGGAGGAGGAGGAGGAGGAGGAGGAGGAGGAGAGGGGAAGGAGAGGGAAGGGGAGGAAGAAGGAGAGGAAGAGGGGAAGGAGAGGAGAGGGGAGGAGGAGATGAGAAGAGGGGGAGGAGGAGGAGGGAGGAGGAGGGAGTGGAGGGGGATGGGGGAGGAAAGGAGGAGGAGGAGGAGAGGAGGGAGAGGGAAGGAGGAGTAGGAGGAGGAGAGGGGAGGGGAGGGGAGGTGAGGAGGAGAGGAGGAGGAGGAGAGGGGGAGGAGAGGAGTGGAGGGGGAGAGGTGAGGAGGAGGAGGAGGAGGGGGAGGAGGAGGTGAGGAGGAGTGGAGGGGGAGGTGGAGGAGGAGGAGAAGAGGAGAGGAGGAGGAGGAGGGGGAGGAGAGGAGGGGGGGGAGGAGGAGGAGAGGAGGAGGAGAGGAAGAGGAGGAGGGGGAGGAGAGGGAGGAGGGGGAGGAGAGGAGGAGGAGAGGAGGAGAGAGAGGAGGAGGAGGAGAAGAGGAGGGGGAGGAGAAGAAAGGAGGGGGAGGAGAGGAGAGAGGAGAGGAGGAGAGGAGGAGAGGGGGAGGAGAGGAGGGGGGGAGAGGAGGAGAGAGAGATGGCGGGATGGTTACTATGGCAACAGTCAATAAAAACTGGGTGTCAATCAGCCACTGATGAAGATGAAGGTGCAGAAAAGAACACACACTCACACATACACAGACACACAAAAACACACACACACACAGGGACACACACTCACAAACACACAAAGACACTCACACAGACACAGAAAAACAAACACTCACACACACACACAGACAGTCACACACACACACTCACTCACACACAGACAGTCACACACACACAGACACACTCACACACACACTCACACACACTCACACACAGTAAGACACACACAGACACACTCACACACACACACTCACACACACACACACACACACTCACGCACACACACTCACACAGACAGTCACACACTCACACACACACTCACTCACTCACTCACACACAGACACACACACACACACACACACACACACACTCACGCACAGACACACACACACACATACACTCACACACACACTCAAGCACACACACTCACACACAGACAGTCACACACACACACACACACACACACACTCACGCACAGACAGTCACACACACACAGACACACTCACACACACACACACACTCACGCACACACACTCACACACAGACACTCACACACCACACTCACACACAGACAGTCACACACACACACTCACACACAGACAGTCACACAACACACACTCACACACAGACAGTCACACACACACTGTGGAGGACTTACAGAGAAAGTGTCACACAGGTGAGCGACGGTCATCAGGAGACAGATGGAGTCAACAGCAGATAAAGTCTGAGGTCATGTGATCGATCAGTCAGTGAACGCAGTTACCAGCAGAATCCAGCAGGGGCAGCACAGGAACACGCTCATGGTTCCTGCAGGAACCTGTCGTGCTCAACATCTGAGAAGACTTCCCCACAACAAATGTGGAGGTGAAACACCAAGACTGGAGAACCACCAACGACATGATCAGTGTCGGTGAACACGTGGAGAGCTGGAGCACCATCTCCACCACAGGAAGTCCAGACCTGGACAGGAGGTCCTGCAGCTTCTGAGGACAGGAATCTATCCTGAAGCTGGAACAGGAGTTCCATAAGAGGGACGAGATGATCACAGCAGCACCAAGAGTCCAACACGGAACCCCCAAACCTTGACTTCAGTCCACTCACACAAGATCCCTGTGGACCTGCTCCAGGGACCGAGAAGGTCCACAGCTGGAGTTGAAGAAGAAGAAACTGGAGGCGTCTTTTGTGTGTGTGTATGTGAAAGTGTGTGTGTGTGTGTTGTGTTTTGTGGAATTGTCCTATTTAATCTTTAGTTTTCCTTAATTATTTCTTTAATTCTTCTCTTCAATTCTTTCTCTCTAAGGGATAAAATGGTTTCATTGACTAAAAGGCCAAGACCTACCTGGTAGCTAGGCTAGTTTGATGAGCGCTGTCTCTTTAAGTAGCGTCTGCACTTTGTGCCCATGTGACCCTTCTGCCTGGTTAAAGGGAGCGGGAGATTTCAGGTGCTACCTGTCCACATTCTCACCTGGTGTCGGCTGCTGGGTGAGTTTATTGGGTTTCTAACTTTCTGCTGGCTTTGTCATCTGCTGTCATGGTGGCTCCTGCGGTGCTGTTGGGGCTACTTGGTAAAGCTAAGGATCAGTTCTGGATAAGTCTTGGGTTTGTTTGGTTTACTTGTGTCACTGTCATTGTCTCCATGCTCCTAAACTTAAATATTGATATTGTGATGTTGTTAATGGAGATGGATTTGGTGTTTGACCGTCTTTCTGAAGCTTTAAATGTTTGTTCAGGTTGCTTTTTCCCTTGCTTTGGAATGTTTGATTCTTTGGCCAGCTTGTAGCGAGGATGTCTACTTCCTGGTTTGCCCAGTGGTTTCTGGGAGCTGTAGTCCAGCTGTGTTTCCTCTGGAGAGACAGAGGCTATTGGGGCTGCTGGGCTATATCACATTTGCCTTTCATACATAAATGCTTGGGATTTGTACTTTGAATGTTATTAATGTGTTTCAAGATTTATTTGCTGCTGATATTTGATGTTTGATATTTGAATATGATGCAATGTGTATGTAAATACTGGAAAGTTGTGCTTATAATGCACATGAGTAGAGTAATATCCTTAAAGTTTGGACACCAAGTTACCCTTTCCATGGGGAAAACGGAACAGTAATAAACCAACGGCATAATCTGTGAAAACTGAAGAATCAGTCTGCCATCACCCAAATCAACAGTGATCAGTGAAGGAGCATCAAAGAGAGAAATAAGCTGAGTAACACGGCCGAGTAACTCTCTGAGCAACAGCACCTTGGTCACTGTGGGAAGGAAGATGGACGCGGCAGATTTAGAGGCCTTGAAACTGAAGCGCTCAACAAGCCCTTTACAGCAAAAGAGTCAACAAGCTGACCCTGACTGTGAATCTCCTAGAGAAAAGAGCACTTAGCGTGGACTTTGGGAGGGTGCACGACACCGGGCTCGATTATGGGGATGCTCTTGAGGAAATGGGGGAAGAGGAAGATGAAGTGGCCCGTGCGATGGACAAAACAGCCAAATGTCTTGCTAAGTACACACAAACACTTCAGGTCGCTAAAGAGACATTATGGACCAAGTTTGCCTGTGATGACTTGGAAATGTCTTCCAATGGTGCAGAAGAGAAAGTAGCTGAAGTGGAGATGCTGACGTGAAAGATTTGTCAGAAAAGGACTTTGAACTCTTGAGATAGACTCTAGCCAAAAGAGTTGGCATGTTCGAGCAAAAGGTGCATGAATGGGAGAGTCTCATCTCTGGACCCAAAATGTCCGTGTATAAGCAGATGCTATATGAGTGGAGAATGACTATGAGGGTCAATGGGGGAGAAGAGGCTGAAGAAGCACTCGCTGGTGAGGAGAGCAGAACGCCTAGCATGGAGCCCACTGAAGCTGCTACACAGCCCCAACTCTCTGGTTTAGCAGCTGACCCTAGAGCTGCTGCAGTGCCATCACAAGAGAGGCCAAAGAGAGGCTCAGTCAAAGTCATGGCTGGACTCATGCACTGCCTGTGCTGACGGGACACATGCTGGAAGGCTCTTCGTCTGTAAAGTCTTTAGGGAGATGGATCTCCAGATGAGAAAAGCACATCTGAAGAGCCATGGGGGGGGTGCCATCGGTGTCTGTGCTTCCACTCGAAGGATGGCCGCTGCAACCCAAAGTTCTGACTGTCGCAAGGAAGAGTCTCACCACTACCTGCTCTGCCCCAAGAATGCTGAGAAAGCTACTGGCAGCAGAGACCTGGCAAAGAAAAGGGTGGATGTTAAAGGCTTTGGACTGACCAGTAGGCAAGAAGAGCTCCTAGCAAAAGTCACTCCAGAGTTGACGGCTGAGTTCAGAGAAGCCTTTTCCAATAAAGCCACCACCACCATTTGCAGCTCTGCATATAGACCAAAAGAGTATCCAGTGGTCATGATGATGCTAGAAGTAACAACTAACTCAGGCCAACTGATCGGCACACTCACTGATCTTGCATCTGACACCAACTATATAACAAATAATGCTGCCCAGCGCCTTGGCCTGAGTGGTGAAAGCATCAAGCTAATTGTGCATGGCATAGGTGGGATGAAAAAGACAGTCTCTACCATGAGGTACTCCCTGCGAGTAAGAGTAAAGACCACCAAGGGTATCATTAAAGAACACAAATTACTCTGCTACGGCATTGAGAGTATCGCAGAAGTAAGTCAGCCTGTCACTCCCCAGCAACTGACAAATCTTTACTGATGTTCCAGCAGAAGAACTGGTCCGTCCTGAAACAATTGATCTTCTTATAAGCCACAGAGAAGGTCGCCTGGTTCCGCAACGGTTCAAGATGGAAGGGGATTTAGTCCTCTGGGACGGCCCACTGGGCAAAACTGTTGGCGGCACCAATCCTGAGTAACACCATGGTCACGAACAAAGACATTTTTGAGTGGTTCAAGTGGGACAGGATTGGTGCACCTTGTGACCCAAGATGCGGCGGCTGCAAATGCAGCAACTGTCCTCTTGGGGGCAAAGCGATGACACTTGGAGAAGAAAGGGAATTGGAGAAGATAAAAGAATGTCTCTCTTATGTGTTAGCAGACAAACACAGTGACTCCCCGCATTGGGACGCATCTTACCCATGGATGGCCAACCCGGCAGTTCTGCCAGATAATCGCCAAGCAGTGGAAGCAACCTTCCGGAAAACAGAGGCTTGGCTGGCAAAGGAACCTGCATGGAAAGCGGCATACCGAGAGCAGATCCATGAGATGGTTTCAAGAGGAGCAGCCATTGAACTGACCAAACAGGAGATCCAGAACTGGAATGGACCAGTGTGGTACATCAGCCACCTGGTTGCTCCCAATCCACATTCTAGCTCCACGCCAGTGAGGATCGTTTGGAATAGCAGTCAGGAATTCAAAGGAATGAGCCTAAACAACCTCCTGCACAAAGGCCCTGATGTCCTCAACCCAATCCGAGGTGTCCTCTAGAGGTTCCGAACTGGATTGTATGCTGCTCTTGGCGACGTCAAGAAAATGTATAATTCCGTGTGGCTAAAGGATGAGGAAGTACATCTCCATCGCTTCCTGTGGAGGGACAACCCTGAAGAGGAAATCAAAGAGTTTGGTGTCGTCAGAGTCAACATAGGCGACAAGCCAGCTGGATGTCTTGCTCAGGTTGCCCTGAGGGAGACTGCAAACTTACCTCAGTTTTCCTCCATGGTCACGGAGCGTCGAATTGTGTCCGAGGACTGCTATGTGTTTTAACATCACACAATGACCTTCAGACACTAAGTGAGCTGACCAAAGGAGTGGAGAAAATCTTAAAAGCTGGTGGCTTTGCCCTCAAGCCGTGGGTACTGACAGGCCAAAGTGGGAGGAGCAAAGAACCCATTGACCACGGTCCTGTGGAGCCAATGCAACCCAAGACCTTCATCCTACCTAACCAGATGCACGATGAAGAAAACAAGGCACTGGCGTTGGGATATGAACCTGAGTTAGACCAACTTTGCGTGCTGACATCAGTGAACTTTTCAAAAAGGCGGGGAAAATGAGGACTGGGCTGGACTTGAAAGAGGAGGAGATAAGAGGCAGTACCCCCCCCCCCAACCCTCTGACCAGACGCATACTGCTGAGTCAGATTGCAGGGTTTTATCGGCCTGGCTTCACCTGCCAAGCAAAGAGGAGTAATGCTTGTCCGAGAGTCTTTTCAAGAAGCTGGCAGAGACCATTCCTCAAAACACCCCTGGGACATTCCCCTCTCGCCACATCTTAGAGAGGCTGCAATTGAACTCTGAGCAGTATGTGCGCCTTGGTCAAGTCCGATTTGACAGAAACCTCACACCCCCTGGAGTCATAGGCCAACCAATGGGAATAACATTTTCTGATGGCAGTGAAGCATCCTATGGGGCCGTTCTCTACCTTAGATGGGAAACCAAGGATGGGGTTGTCCTCAAGCTCGTCAAATCAAAGGCCAAACTAACCCCACTCGACCAAAAAGGAGATGTCATAAAAGCTGAGTTATGTGGGGCTGTCTTTGGAACTCGTCTGAAGACTTACTTTGAGAAGCATTGCTATATAAAGATTGCACAGTGGACGCATCTTGTTGACAGCCAGACAATTCTGGGAGCCATTCAGAAAGACTGTTATGGCTTCCAGACATTTTTCGCAAACAGGATCGGTGAAATCCAAAAGACCGGACCAGTGGATAACTGGAAATGGGTCGAAGGAAGATTGAATATTGCTGACCTTATTACAAGGGGAGCATCGCCGGAAGAGCTTGCCGAAGGGTCTGTCTGGCAGGAGGGCCCTGGATTTTTGAAGCTGCCCGGCAAAACTGCAAGAGAGCTCCACCCCTCAATTACTGAGGAAATCGGAGGCCTCCGGCGGAAGGCTTTTTCTGCAATGGTCAAGGCCAAAGCCCAACTCAAATCGGGCCCAACCAGTGCCGCAGTTGTGCATCTTGTGGACCCCCAAAGATTCAGCTGCTTGACACAACTCTGTGGGGCCATTGCCTGTGTAAGACGAGCAGTTCAAGTCTGGCTTTGTGGCAAAGGCCAGGCCCCGGTTCCATCAAAATGGGAGGCAAGGCCATACCTATCTGTAACTGAAGGAGAAAAAGCCTTCAAAGATCTTGCTCTGGCAGCTCAAGAGGGAGTTGAATTCAAAGACACGACCTTGGACTGTCTGGTTGTCAAGCGGGAGGAAGAGACTGGACTTTTGCTCTGTGGCGGGAGAATCCAAAGTTGGGATGAGGACAAAGTGGCTGTACCACTTATCCCTGGCAAATCATGGCTTGCCACCCCACTGGCCAGAGAGGCACATGAGGAAAATCATGAAGGTATTGCCTCTACTCTTCTACGAACCAGAAGAAAAGCATAGATCGTGCAGGGGCAAAAGACAGTAAAGAAAGTTCTGAATGACTGTGTCAACTGCAGAAAGAGAGACTGTGTTGTGCCAGCAAGTGATGGGTGATCTTCCTCCAGAACGTACCCAAAGAACAAGCCCATTCGAGTATATAACCCTTGACTTATTTGGCCCGTTTGAAGTGAAAGATGCCGTAAAGAGGAGGTCAAGCAAGAAAGTCTGGGGTATTGTTTATAGTTGGATGGCGTCAAGGGCTGTCCATGCTGACCTCACTGATCAATCAGCAGAAAGTTTCCTCCAATCGTACTCCCGATTTTACAGCCCTTAGAGGGCATCCAAGGAAGCTTTGGTCCGATAGAGGCACTAATTTTATTGGTGCCAAGCCAGCTTTGCAAGAGCTCCACAAACACCTGGCTGGTCTGCAGACTGTGTCCATGGAAGATCTAGCTGCAAAAAATGGGACTGAGTCTAAGTGGGAGTTTCACCCAGCAGATGCACCCCATAGAAATGGGGCCGCTGAGACTGCTGTAAAGCTGTTGAAACGTGCACTCACGAGCCTTGGAGGGATCACTGAGTCTCTAACGTGGAGTGAACTCCAAACCCTTTTCTATCAAGCAGCCAACCTAACTAATGAACGCCCAATTGATGCCAGAGCTCAAGAGCAAGAAGATTCCATTGAATACTTAACACCAAACTCCCTTATCCTCGGAAGAGCATCCCTTGGAGGGGACACACGTGGACTTGACCTGGAGACCCATTCCTGGCGTCGACTCTGTGCAATACAAATTGGAGTAGACAGGTTCTGGAACAAGTGGAGAGAACTGGCTGGCCCAAATCTTTTCGTCCGACACAAGTGGCACAGAACGGAAAGGAACGTCAAAGTTGGAGACCTTGTCTGGATTGCTGACTCAAATGCTTTGAGGGGCCAGTTTCGCCTGGGCCGAATTGTGACTGTTCACCCTGACAAAAATGGGATTGTCAGGGATGCTGACGTCGCAACATGTGCTGGCCTTCCTGTTTCCGTGGCGCATGGCTAAAAGAAAAGGGGTTCCTCGCTGCCCATGCCAATGACTGTTATGAGAAGAGACGTGAGGAGGCTGGTAGTCCTTCTCCCAGTGGAGGACCAGACTCATTGACCCTAGGCCATCTGCTCCTGAGTTCCCCATTCTGTGCACAGCCCCCAATCTCATCTCCTTGGGCCACTTATTGCCAAAACCCATCTCCAAATTGGGGGGGAAAAAAAAAAAATTCTGTAAAGACTTGTGAAATGTATTTGTGAAGGGATATGAGTTGTGTAGTAAGTTCCTTCGATTAGTGCATCAGGAACTTAAGTGGGAGGTGTTGTGTTTTGTGGAATTGTCCTATTTCATCTTTATTTCTTCTTCTCTTTTCTCTTTAATTCTTCTCTCTAAGGGATAAAATGGTTTCATTGACTAAAGGCCGATACGTCCTTGGTAGCTAGGCTAGTTTAATGAGCGCTGTCTCTTTAAGTAGCGTCTGCACTTTGTGCCCATGTGACCCTTCTGCCTGGTTAAAGGGAGCGGGAGATTTCAGGTGCTACCTGTCCACATTCTCACCTGGTGTCGGCTGCTGGGTGAGTTTATTGGGTTTCTAACTTTCTGCTGGCTTTGTCATCTGCTGTCATGGTGGCTCCTGCGGTGCTGTTGGGGCTACTTGGTAAAGCTAAGGATCAGTTCTGGATAAGTCTTGGGTTTGTTTGGTTTACTTGTGTCACTGTCATTGTCTCCATGCTCCTAAACTTAAATATTGATATTGTGATGTTGTTAATGGAGATGGATTTGGTGTTTGACCGTCTTTCTGAAGCTTTAAATGTTTGTTCAGGTTGCTTTTCCCCTTGCTTTGGAATGTTTGATTCTTTGGCCAGCTTGTAGCAAGGATGTCCACTTCCTGGTTTGCCCAGTGGTTTCTGGGAGCTGTAGTCCAGCTGTGTTTCCTCTGGAGAGACAGAGGCTATTGGGGCTGCTGGGCTATATCACATTTGCCTTTCATACATAAATGCTTGGGATTTGCTACTTTGAATGTTATTAATGTGTTTCAAGATTTATTTGCTGCTGATATTTGATGTTTGATATTTGAATATGATGCAATGTGTATGGAAATACTGGAAAGTTGTGCTTATAATGCACATGAGTGAAACCTTGATTTCATGGTTTCAGGTTTATTACCTGCTCACTGCACTTTGGAAATAAAAATAACAAAAGTGGAAAAATTTAAAAGAGTAATATCCTTATAGTTTGGACATCAAGTTACCCTTTCTGTGGGGAAAACGGAACTGTGTGTGTGTGTGTGTGTGTGTGTGTGTGTGTGTGTGTGTGTGTGTGTGTGTGTGTGTGAGTGTGTTAACTCACTATCTCTGGGTTCATGGGCAGCATCAGTCTTGACAGGTGTGGGGTCACTCCAGGAACGGTTGAAACTCTTCGATCTACGCTCAGCAAATGCTAGTGCAGGCAGGAAAAGATGGTCACACACACACACACACACCACACACACACACACACACACCAGTAGGTGCATGTGTCCAGTAAAGGTGCATAAACAGACACACGTCTGCTGTCGTCAGACAAGAAGGCTGCCAACACTAAGCTCCGCCCTGCTGCCGTCTGATGTCAGTGATCATGTCAGTGATCATGTCAGTGATCATGTCAGTCACGGAACACCTGGTCAGGTCACCGAAGACTCTCGGTCCTCCTCACAGCTCAACATCTGTCACGTGTGTCAGATCTTCTCAGGAGTGGAAACGGGTTCATCTTGGAGTTAAATCAACAAAATTCCACATTTTGTGGTTGTGATGGTTGAGCAGCTGTTGATGGTCCTGAGGAGGGAGGAGCACACCTGCACACACACACACACACCTGCACACACACACACCTGCACGCACACACACCTGCACGCACGCACGCACACACACACCTGCACGCACACACACCTGCACGCACACACACCTGTGCGCTCACACACCTGCACGCACACACACCTGCACGCAAACACCTGCGCACACACACACCTCTGCGCACGCACACCTGCACACACACACACACCTGCACACACACACCTGCACACACACACCTGCACACACACACCTACACACACACACACACACACACACCTCTGCACGCGCACACCTGCACACACACACCTGCACGCAAACACCTGCGCACACACCTGCACACACCTGCACACACACACCTCTGCGCACGCACACCTGCACACACACACACCTGCACACACACACCTCTGCGCACGCACACCTGCACACACACACACCTGCGCACACACACACCTGCACGCAAACACCTGCGCACACACCTGCACACACCTGCACACACACACCTCTGCGCACGCACACCTGCACACACACACACCTGCACACACACACCTCTGCGCACGCACACCTGCACACACCTGCACACACACACACTGCGCACACACACACACACCTGCTTGCAAACACCTGCACACACACACCTGCACACACACCTGCACACGCACACACCTGCGCACACACGCGCACACCCACACAGACACACATTATACACACACATTAAACAAACACATACACACACACACACACACACACACACAGCCGACTCACTCTGTGCTTTAATTCTTCGGCTGCCCACCATCCGAAGGTGCTTCCGGAAGTTCCTGTGGGTGGGAAGCAGAAAGAGGGCATCAGGATGGAGTTCTTTAAAAAGCTTACACACACTCACACACACACACAGACACACACACACACTTCCTGGTTCTTTTGTTCGAGAATATCCTGACAGGAAGTGATGCTGCTTATTTTACACAAACTTTGCTGCTCACATTAAAGCAACTGGGCGGAGCTTCGATTCTCATCATCAATACATTTAATTTCCATTTTTACCAGGTGACCAAACAGAAGATTCAAGATGATTTACAAGGTAAAAGATTAAAATCCTCCTCTTCTCCCAACAGCAGAAGTGTGTGTGTGTGTGTGTGTTGTGTGTGTGTGTGTGTGTGTGTGTGTGTGTGTGTGCGTGTGTGTGTGTGCGTGTGTGTGTGTGTGTGTGGTGTGTGTGTGTGGTGTGTGTGTGTGTGTGCGTGTGTGTGTGTGCGTGTGTGTGTGTGTGTGTGTGTGTGTGTGTGTGTGTGTGTGTGTGTGTGTGTGCGTGTGTGTGTGTGTGTGGACACTCCTCTCTGGTGTTCTTGGACCTGCTCATGGCTGCAGTGTCGGATCTTAATGAGCAGATCCAACAGATGGATATTTCCACCCTTCCTGCATCCACAGATGGTTCCTGAGAACCGTCCTGAACCTTTAAAAAGCTTCTACCAGGAACCAAAGGTGAGACAGGCCCAGGAACCTGGAAGGCTTCAGCAGCACGTTTGAGCGTCTGAAGTGACCCAAATGTGCCGACACAGCAGATGGAGGACGCCACCACAAGTTCTGGTGTTCCTGTCACCATCGTCACGGAGCCTGAGAGTGGGTCGGTTCTGAAAGTGACACTGGTGTCAAATATCTCACTTCCTGGTTCAAGCATGATCGTTCGATAGCGTTAGCATCCCTGCTAACTGTGGAGTCAGATCAGCAGCTGATCTCCCTCCAGGTGTTGTACAAAGGTGATTGGCTGGCAGAGGACCGGTCCAAGCCTGGTCCTGGGGCCGCAGCAGCTGGTTCAGCAGCTGGTTCATGGCGGCAGATCTGCCGTCACATTTGGAGTCAGAATCTGTCACCTTCTGTTGCAGAAGCTGAAAGTGTCCAGACCTTCGTGTCAAACGTGGCGTGAGAACAGGAGGAGCGTGACGGGCCGACACGTCGCCTCCACACGAGAAACCACTTTCATTTGAGACGTTTCTGCTCAAGATTTTAAACTAAATCAGATTTTAAAGCAGAAAACCTGAGAATTCACTCCAAAAAGAAATGAGATAGATATCAAGTTCAATGGTGTGTGTGTGTGTGTGTGTGTGGTGTGTGTGTGTGTGTGTGATCAAAGATACTTACGATATTCTGTTTGATCGCTCCGTCATTCATTAGCATGAGGGGGAAGAAGGGGGGGTGGGGGTGGGGGGGGAGAGTTTTAGAAGAATAAAACAACAGTTTCACATTTCTTGTTCTGTTTTCACTAAATCTCCACCAACACTTCTGTGGTCACTCATTGACGGACGCTTCATCATGCTAGTCATGTGTTAGTCCTGGATGTGATCTGCTCCATTAGGAAGGAGACCAACAAAGCTGGACCATTGTCCATCTCCCTGTGGTTAGAGGTGCTGCCTTGCTCCAGGTGACCTTTACCTGAGAGCTCAACCAGAAAGGGGCTGTATTAACCTGCATATCGCCCCCTAGTGGCGAGGAGGAACACATCCTCCTGCCACTTATTCTATTATTTAAACTGGGACAAGGAACCAATTCAGACGAGACCCAAAGTCCAGTTGAGAGCACAGCTGGAGTCAAAAACAAACACGTCATTTTACTTCTGTCTTTGTGAGGAATTTCATACCCCTAACTCCCAAATCCTAACCCCTAACCCCTAACCTCCAACCCCTAACCTCCAACCCCTAACCTCCAACCCCCAACTCCTAACCTCCAACCCCTAACTCCTAACCTCTAACTCCTAACCTCCACCCCCAACTCCTAACCTCCAACCCCTAACTCCTAACCTCCAACCCCCAACTCCTAACCTCCAACCCCCAACCTCTAACCTCCAACCTCTAACCTCCAACTCCTAACCTCCAACCCCCAACTCCTAACCTCTAACTCCTAACCTCCAACCCCTAACCCCCAACTCTCTTGATATAAAGTAAGGATGGAAACTCACGCCTGCATGGTCGTGGTCGCCGTCTGGAAACTGAACATGTTTTCTTTTGGAAACCAATTTGTGTCATCTGAAATCAGAGAGGCGAGAAGATGAAGATGAGGAGACAGAACGAGGACAGAGGAGACAGGAAGAGGGAGGAGAAAACCGAAGGACGCAGGACGAGGGGGGGGTGGCAGATACGGCCCCACGCTCAACAGGACACGCTGAGGCCCCCAGTACCCTGCTTATTTCCTCTCTGGTCCAGTACAGAACCGCTGAGGCCCCCAGTACCCTGCTTATTTCCTCTCTGGTCCAGTACAGAACCGCCGAGGCCCCCAGTACCCTGCTTATTTCCTCTCTGGTCCAGTACAGAACCGCTGAGGCCCCCAGTACCCTGCTTATTTCCTCTCTGGTCCAGTATAAAATCCCAGTTTTTGCCCCTCGGTGCCTCCCCCATCCTCCGTCCTCCCCCTCTCACCTCTCTCCAGCCCAGTTGCCCGGTCCACACTCCACATCCGTACGAGGCGTCGGTGCTGCTTGCCTGCTTCCCGAGCGGAGCTCTCCAGGTCCAGCGAGCCTTGGCTCCGTGAAGGTGCGCCACTACACGACTCGCAGGCCAGTCCGCCGCAGTCCGCCTCCCCTCTGCCGCTCTCGCTCCAGCTGCGGATGTTGTGGGCACTGACGGAGGTCTGCAGGGGGGGCTGGGATAGGTGGTGATGGTGGCTGTGGTGGGACGCGTGGTGGCCGTGACATCCGGACGGCTGCTGGTTGCTGCTACTTCCGCCTGGCCCACCGCTGTTGGATGGTGCGGTTGATGCCGAGACGGCATGGTGATGGTTTCCATGGTGATGGTTGCAGTGGTGATGGTGGCCGGTGCCACGGCTGCTGCTGGCTTGTTGATGCTGAGTTGGAGATGATGAGGTGGAAGAAGGGGAGGTGGAGGGTTGGACCAGTCCTCTGGATCCCATCCCACGGCCCCCTGACTTCTCCTTGAGGACGTCCAGTTCCAGGCTCTCCTTGCTGCCCCGGCCGCCACTCATCAGCTGGCTGGTGATGGTGTAGACACGGGCTGGTTGCAGAGGACACGCCACACACTTCTGCTGCTCCTCCTCTGCTGAGAAGCTGCGCTCCAGCGACAGCCGGGAAGGCTGGTTGGAGACGGTAACCGAAGGGGGTGGAGCCAAGGAGGGTCGCCCAAGGTTGTCCACGAGGTGGTTGTTGTTGCTGCCTACTGGTGATTCTGGATCAGGACCGGCCAACGTCTCACACAGAAGATGAGCTGAAAGACCGACACCAAACGAGGAGAAGATGAGGAGGAGGAGGAGGAGGAGGAGGAGGAGGAGGAGGAGGAGAGGAGGAGGAGGAGGAGGAGACACACGTGATGGAGGAGGATCAGGATGAGGTGAAACCGCTGGAGGGTCAGAGAGATGCTGACCTGAACCGTTTCTGTTCTCTGGGTGTGTGTGGGACAGGTACTCTCCAAACGCTCGCGCTGCTCTGTGGGAACACACTCGCACACAGACACACACATACACACAGACACACAGAAACACATTAATTACTGGAGGCCACACCTCTGCTACACACACCTGTGTGGCGTGATTCAGGTGTACAGACGTGCTGACGTGGAGATGAGAACAGAAGCTCAATTTCTCGACTTCACGTAGCAGAAACAGAAACATTCACTCAATGATGACCTCATCTATGACCTCATCTATGACCTCAGCGGTGACCTCATCTATGACCTCATCCATGACCAGACAGCATGAACTGAGTAGAGAGCTACAGACAGTCTGAGGACCAGGGCTGCAGCAGCTCACACACACACGCCCACACACACACACACACACACACACACACACACACACCACACACACACACACACTTAGTATTGCTCGTGTGTGTGTGTGTGTGTGTGAGTGTGTGTGTGTGTGTGTGTTTACAGCCCAGGAACATGGAAGCAGCTTCACCAGGTGTGTGTCGCTCAGACCAGCAAGAAGAGACTCATAAAAACCGTCCTGGAGGACGAAGGAGGCAGAGGATGAAACTCAGGCTGCACGTTTGCTGACGCGTGACAACAAGACGGGGAGGAGGGGGGGAGGAGGAGAGGGGAGGAGAGGGGAGAGGAGAGAGAGGGAGGGAGGGGAGGAGAGAGGAGAGGAGGGGGAGGAGGGAGGAGAGGAGAGAGAGGGAGAGAGGGAGAGGGGAGGAGGGGGAGAGAGAGGGAGAGGGGAGAGAGGGGAGGAGAGGGGAGAGAGGGAGGAGGGGGAGAGGGAGAGAGGGAGAGGGGAGGAGGGGGAGGAGAGGGGAGAGGGGAGGAGGGGGAGGAGGAGGGAGGAGAGAGGGAGGGAGGGAGGGAGAGGAGAGGAGAGGGAGGGGAGGAGGGGGAGAAGAGAGGAGAGGAGGGGGGGGGAGGGAGGAGAGGAAGGGAGGGAGGGAAGGAAGGAAGGAAGGAGGAGAGGGGAGGAGAGAGGAGAGGAGGAGGGAGGAGAGAGGGAGGGGAGGAGGGGGAGGAGAGAGAGGAGGAGGGAGGAGAGGAAGGGAGGGAGGGAAGGAAGGAGGAGAGGGGAGGAGAGAGGAGAGGAGGAGGGAAGAGAGAGGGAGGGAGGGAGGGGAGGAGAGAGGGGAGGAGAGAGGAGAGGAGGAGGGAGGGAGGGGAGGAGAGAGGGAGGGAGGGAGGGGAGGAGAGAGGGAGGGAGAGGAGAGAGAAATGAGGTCACATTAAAAATGAAAGGTGAAGTAAACGAGGGGGGGGGGGGGATCCCACCTCCCACCTTCTCCCTCAGTCAAACACGGATGTTCAGCCTCTCCGTGTCTCAGGTTTTCACCAGGAGGTCAAAGGTCAAAGGTCAAGGGTCTGAGTCTGGAGGTTCCATCAGAACAGACGAACGTCCAGCTCAGGAACTCTTGATGAAGGTTCCTTCCTCACGGACTCAGACGGCCTCAGCTGGAGGTCTGCAGGAGGCTGCTGATGACCTCTGACCTCTGACCTCTGCACATCTGCCCAGCAGATGCTCTTTAGAACATCAAGGTGAGACTTGACTCCTGAAACTGCACGTAGAACTACGCACAGACACACACACACACACACACTCACGCACAGACACACTCACACACACTCACACACATGCTCACAGACACACACACACGCACACGCATGCTCACACACACACACACACACACTCACACACACACAGACTCACACACACACACACACACACAACAGACTCACACACACATGCTCACAGACACACACACACACACTCACACACACAGCTGAGGTGGGTGGAAACTCCTGAAAGTCAAACAAACTCCAGCCCTCAGAGTGCAATGCATCATGGGAGTATTGCTGATTTCCTGACTCACTGGAACGCGTCTCGCTCTATTGGTCCATTTTTGTGTATGTTTGTGACTCAGCAGGTTGGTGGGCGGAGCCAGCTCACGCCCCCTGAGCAGGTGATGAATGGACCCATCAGAGAGTCGCACCTGCCTGCTGAATATCGAGACGGGATTCATCTGCATGTGGGGTGAACTCACCCCCCCAGTGAAACAGGAAGTGGACCTGTCAGCTGACCAGTGCGCCGCTGCCCCGGCTGGCAGCTGGAGCTTGACCTCCTCTCTGTGTGAGACAGCAGGTGTGACACGAGTGACCTCACCGTCCTGAGGCTGCTGTTGGCTGACAGGTGCATAAAAACACCAACACACATTTCAATTACATTCACCCGCGCGCACGCGCACGCACGGAGACACACAGGAGACTCAGAAGCAAACAGTGAAATATGTGATGACGTCACAGCGCATCAGCCCACATGTGTGGACTCAAGGTCATTCGGTTTGTCCTTTCGACCCACGCGCACATCACTCAGGGGCGCGCTAAAGGTGTGACACATGATGACAGCGACACGTGCTTCTCATGAGAGCGCGCTTTAATGGTTAAAACATCCTACGTGTCCCTCGAGCACGCGCGACTCTGCAGAGCCCCCCCCCCCCCCCCCCCCCAATAAGTGATCGCAATGACCGGAACCGTGGTCGTGATGTTTGATTTCCAGACGAGATGATCGGACCGTGCTCGAAACGGCAGCAGAGTGTGTGCGTGTGCGTGTGCGTGTGTCTGGGGGGCGTCGGACCGGGACGAGGGCCTGAATGCAGGTCCGTCACCCTCCGACTTTGGTTACACAACCCGCCGAGATGAGAGCGGAGCAGGTGCGTGTGCGGGGGCGCGCAGTGCGCAGCGGCGATCCATCACAACAACTGTCACACGCGAAGTTTGCAGCCGCGGCGGCGGCGGCGGCCGCGCACGGCCCCGCGCACGGCCCCGCGCACGGCCCCGCGCACGGCCCCGCAGCTCCGGATCACTCACCGAACTTTGGCGGCCACAGAGGAAATCGCATCGTTTCTCAGATTCCTCCGTCGGGACGCGGCGGTTCCCATGCTGTCATGGAAACGACGCGGGCTGGAAAACGGCTCATTCCCAACACGCGCGCAGGAATGCGACACAGAACGCTGCGCAAAAAAATCCCGTAAAAAGTTGAAATCCGGCAGCGGAATGTGGACGCGGACGCGGCGCAGCGGCGACGTGACGAGCTCCGAGCGGAGCCGCCTGCTCATGGATGTGGCGCTGGAGGGGGCGGAGCTTCCAGCGCCGCCATCATCATCGTCAGGAAGAGGAGGCTCGTGTCAGGAATCTTCATCACCCGGTGTCACTGTTCAAGGCAGAGCCCAACACACACCCTGGTACCTCTATCGTTGCGAGGACGCCCTCAGCCCCCCCCCAGCTCCTCCTCACCCAGGTGACCATCACCGCTGACCTCTGACCCCACTGACGTCAGTCCTCGTGATTGACAGTGGATTCGTTCATTTCAAGTTCATTTATTTGAGGCCAGAATTGTTGAATTATTTTCTCCTCACATTAAAACAAGACTTTCTGATTCATTTCGAAAACAAATGGACCATTTCATCATTTCAAATTGGTTTTTAAAAGTCGAATATTTTATCCACTGCTGCTGTACCGATGGTGTCCGCCAGGGGCGCACCACCAGGTGGCCGTTTGGCCGTGACCAACATCCCATAATAACAGGCTGGGCAGCGTTAAGGTCACGTGTGCAAACAGAATATTAGCGTGGATCCTGTTCAGGTCTATTCTTGAGAAAATGCTGGAAATTGTGTAATTTCTCAAGTTGTGTTACACTAACACAACACGCGTGTGTTACAGGCGTGTTGTTGTGTTAGTGTAAACGGGGAGAGGAGGAGGAGGAGGAGGAGGGGGGGGAGAGAGGGGGGGGAGGGGGGAGGGGGAGGAGGGAGGAGGGGAGAGAGGAGGAAGTAGGGGGGAAGGGAGAGGAGAGGAGGAGGAGTGATGGAATACAGATGAGGAGAGGAGGAGGAGGGAGGAGGAGAGAGGAGGGGGGGGAGGAGACGGGGAGAGGAGGGTGGGGGGGAGGAGGGGAGGAGAGGGGGGGGGGAGGGGAGAGAGGAGGGAGTAGGGGAGGAAGGGAGAGAGGAGAGGAGGAGTGGATGGACTACAGATGAGGAGAGGAGGAGGAGGAGGAGGGAGGAGGGAGAGGAGGGAGGAGAGGAGGAGTGGATGGAATAGAGAGGAGGAGGGAGGAGAGGAGGAGGAGGAGGGAGAGGAGGAGAGGAGAGGAGGAGGGGATGGACTACAGGATGAGGGAGAGAGGAGGAGGAGGAGGGAGGAGGGAGAGGAGAGAGGAGGAGGGAGTGGAGGAGGAGGGAGGAGGGGAGGAATGAGAGGAGGGAGGAGAGAGAGGAGTAGGGGAGGACGAGGAAAGAGGGAGGGGAGGGGAGGAGAGGAGAGGAGGAGGAGGAGAGGAGGGGAGGGGGAGGAGGAGGGAGGAGGAGGGAGAGGGGAGGAGAGAGGAGGAGAGTGGAGGAGGAGGGAGGAGGGGAGGAGAGGAGGAGGAGGAAGAGGAGGGAGTAGGGGAGGAGAGAGGAGGAGGAGGGGAGGAGAGAGGAGGAGGAGGGGAGGAGAGAGGAGGGAGGAGAGAGGAGGAGTAGGGGAGGAGAGAGGAGGGGAGGAGAGAGGAGGGAGGAGAGAGGAGGGAGTAGGGGAGGAGAGAGGAGGAGGAGGGAAGCAGCTGTTGAACAACAGTCGTCACAACGCTGAGCTGCTCCTGTCTGGACCCGATCAGCTGATCCCTGACTGGATCCCTGACTGGATCCCTCAGACATGGTTGAAGAGGCCCCGCCCACAAACCTGTGCGCTTCTATTCTAAAATACGATTGCTAAAAGAGGCTAAAGATGCTAATGAGAGAAAATGCTCCACTTCCTGCTCCCACAGACCTGCTGACTCACAGGAGGAGGAGGAGGAGGAGACAGGTGGTCATTATCATGTCTGAGGAGGAGGAGGAGGAGGAGAGAGGTGGTCATTATCATGTCTGAAGAGGAGGAGAGACAGGTGGTCATTATCATGTCTGAGGAGGAGGAGGAGACAGGTGGTCATTATCATGTCTGAAGAGGAGGAGGGACAGGTGGTCATTATCATGTCTGAAGAGGAGGAGGAGACAGGTGGTCATTATCATGTCTGAAGAGGAGGAGGAGACAGGTGGTCATTATCATGTCTGAGGAGGAGGAGGAGGAGACAGGTGGTCATTATCATGTCTGAGGAGGAGGAGGTGGTCATTATCATGTCTGAGGAGGAGGAGGAGGAGACAGGTGGTCATTATCATGTCTGAGGAGGAGGAGGTGGTCATTATCATGTCTGAGGAGGAGACAGGTGGTCATTATCATGTTGAGGAGGAGGAGGAGGAGGAGGAGACAGGTGGTCATTATCATGTCTGAGGAGGAGGAGGAGACAGGTGGTCATTATCATGTCTGAGGAGGAGGAGGAGACAGGAGGTCATTATCATGTCTGAGGAGGAGGAGGTGGTCATTATCATGTCTGAGGAGGAGGAGGTGGTCATTATCATGTCTGAGGAGGAGGTGATGGTCTTCCACTTCTCTCTCAGCACCTCCTCCTCTCCCTCAGCACCTCCTCTTCTCCCTCAGCACCTCCTCCTCTCCCTCAGCACCTCCTCCTCTCCCTCAGCACCTCCTCTCCCTCAGCACTGTGGTATCGATCGCTCACTCTGACCCCGTTTCCCCTGAAAGCTCATTAATTATGTGCAGCACGACTGCGTCCTCCAGAGGAGGCGGGGCTGGACCTCATTATGAGACGCAACGGCGAGGAGACGTTATGGAGGTCAGGTGACCCCGCCTGGTCAGGTGACCCCGCCTGGTCAGGTGACCCACTTCCACAGCAACAAACAGAGGATTTGCAGAATATTTATTTAGAAATTTCAGATGAAATGAACAAAGGCCACGAGGGTCACGGAAGGCTTCGTGTGACATCAGCGTTACGTCATCAGGACAACGTTTAATGGCAGCGCCCCGTCGCCATGGTTACTCAATACTGGAGCATGGTTAATCTGTCAGTGGAGGTGTTTCACCTGTGAACAAGATGATCGTTTCCTTTAGTCATGATCAGGTTATGGGCCAATAATCACTGAAGAGGAGCTCAGGTGTGAGTTACCTGTGGAACACATTCATTGAGAGACACACGGTGTCCACTGAAACACCCCGGGAACACCTGCGTGCTCTCAGTCATTCACCTGTTGTCCTTTGATTTACTGTCAGCCCCTGAGGTTGACACAGGTGATCTACAGGTGATCTACAGGTGATCTACAGGTGAAGTGTACAGGCACTGTGCAGGTGACATTTAAGCCACATAAGGGTGATTTGGGGGTGGTACAGGTGGGAAGCAGGTGATTCAAAGGCTGAACTGTCATTTAACAATCATAATTCATTATTTAGTTGTTGCTTATTGTCAGAACAACCCATCGCCCTCGTAACCATGGCAACTGTTCCTCCACATTTCGAGGGCAATAATCTGCAGCTCGTGGACGCAGACGAGCATCAGGTAGATTAAAACGTGTGAATGTGGTGAAAAGTCTTTCATTCTGACGCCGACCGCTGCCCCCGGTGGGGGGGGCGGGAACAGCCACAGGTGTGACACCATCGCGGAGCGGCCGTCACTCCGGGACTTCCTGTCCTGAAGGCGTCTCCAGCGGAAGGCTGCCGGTGGGCGGAGTCAGGGGCTCTGCTGAGCTTCTGTCCAGGTCTTCATCCTGGGAGTCACACAGGTGTTTTGTCAGTCAGGGGTTCCCCAGTGGGACAGGTGATGCACAGCAGGTTCAGGTTAAAGAGCGAAACATGGTGGGCTGGTTCTCAGACCCCCCCACTCAACAGAATAACGTCAGGTGACATCACACCGTGTCAGCCGTCTCCTCCCCCTCGGTGTGATCCACGCCTGCTGGCACAGCTCCAGGTCAGACAGGGCGCTCTCCAGGGCCTCCTCCTCGTAGTCGGTGTGGTAGTCCGACTCGTCTGAGGGAGGAGGAGCAGGACAGCGAGGAAGGTGAGGTGAACAGGAGAGAAGGCACCCAGTCAAACACAGGTGACAAGAGGAAAACAGTGAGCAACCCAGACCAAGGTGACTAAAGAGGAGCTCTCTGGGAATCAAAAAGGTGTCAATTCAGGTGGAACACAGGTGAGAAGCAACACGCAGCAGGTGCAGGTGTGTCACAGGCCAAGTTTACCGTCCACCACTGCAGGCTTGATGGGTTCGATGCGAGAAACGATCTCGGCCAAGTCGGTGAAGGACGCGTTGGGGCAGGTGACCACCTGAAAGAGGCAGAGGCTGGTTCAGTGGCAGCACTCGGAGGAGCAGCCACGTCACCGACGGTAGCTCACGTTGCTCCTGGTTTGGGTGTTGTGGAACTCCTCCTGGTGTCGGTCTTTCAGCATCTTCTCCACCACTCCACTCCGAGTCCACACGTCAAACACCGTCTTTCCATGCTGGTATCCCACCTCCTGCAGCAAACCCCACATTGGATGTGCTAGCATCGTTAGCAGCTCAGCTAATGGCTTCGCTCAGGCTCTAGATGCGGCGGGCGCCACTCACGGCGATCTCGTCGAACTTGCCGAACTCCAGGGTCCGGTACCTGTCGATGGGGGGTCTGATGTACTCGCAGTAGTCGCTGTTTTTCACTGACTCCAGCTGCCGGACGCAGCACACGTAGGCCAGGCGGGTCTGGATCTCAGCCATGTTCAGCACCTGAGAGCCGCCAACAGTCAGCACCAGCCCGACGAGTCGACCCTGACCCCCTAACCCTGACCCCTAACCCTAACCCCTAACCCTGACCCTCTAACCCTCCCCCTAACCCTGACCCCCTAACCCTGACCCCTGACCCTCTAACCCTGACCCCCTAACCTTAACCCTGACCCCCTAACCCTGACCCCCTAACCCTGACCCCCTAACCTTAACCCTGACCCCCTAACCCTGACCCCTAACCCTGACCCCCTAACCCTAACCCCTAACCCTGACCCCCTAACCCTGACCCCTAACCCTGACCCCCTAACCCTAACCCCTAACCCTGACCCTCTAACCCTCCCCCTAACCCTGACCCCTAACCCTAACCCCTAACCCTCTAACCCTGACCCCTGACCCCCTAACCTTGACCCCCTAACCCCTAACCCTGACCCTCTAACCCCGACCCTCCCCCTGACCCCCTAACCCTGACCCCCTAACCTCTAACCCCGACCCCCCGGTCACCTTGACTTTCTCTGCCAGCGGGTTGAGCCGTTTCCACAGCAGCCACCACCCTGAGAGCGAGTCGCCGTAGTTGGTGAGGTTGGTTTCATCTCGGCTGCCCACGTCGATAGCGATGACCACCTTAGCGCCCATGGACCGGGCCACGTCCGCTGGAGGGAGACGTGTGTGAGGTTCTGGAGTAACGGCGGGCGTGAGGGCGAGCGAGGCGGAGCAAACCTGGCAGGTTGTTGATGTAGCCCCCGTCCATCAGCAGGTGTCCATCTTTGGGGTCACACAGAGGGGGGAGGTACCCCGACAGAGACATGCTGGCGCGGACGTACCTCCACAGAGAACCTCAAGAGTCCAAACACATTCCATGAACACTTCTGCCGTTTCCACGACAACGACAGAGTCAAGAAGGCCGAGGAGCTGGGCTCGTAAACGCCCACCTACCGTCAGTGTGCACCCGCATGGCCGACGCCGTGATGTCGGTGGTGATGTTAAAATAGGGAATCCAAAGGTCCTGCAGACACAAGCCCAGGTCAAAGGGCACAGGTCACTTCCTGCCGTCACATCTCAGGACCCTCACCTCGATCTGCTTGCTCTTGAAGACGTTGCTGATGCTGGAGTTAAATGCAGCGCCGGAGAACATGGAGGTGACAGGATACGTCAGATCCAGAACCTTCTGGAAGACTGAGGTCATCTCCTGCAGAGACACAGGTGAAGCCCCCGTCGACCCCACCAGCGTGGAACACCTCCCCCTGACCCTCTAACTTCAGCTCACCATCGCCCACTCTCTGGCCCTCATCCTCATCCGGCTGTAGCTGCGCTCCTCGGCGTACAGCGCCCCCATCAGGGAGCCGATGGAGGTGCCGCCGATCATGTCCACTGGTATCCCGGCCTCGCCCACAGCGCGCATTATCCCCACCTGTGAGCAGCCCCTGAAGTCAGGGGGGGGGACAGGAAGTTAGCTACAACAGACGTCCTCTGAGCCCTTCCCGCCTCTGACCACAGCTCAAACCCGGTGTCCACCGGGTTCTGGTCAACGGTCAGAAGGAAGGAAAGCAGTCAGACAGTGAGTTACCGGGCCCCCCCTCCTCCCAGGATCAGGGCGATGGCGTTGCCCGTGAGAACTCGAGCCAGTCGGGAGAAGTCCGAGTGGCGGTCCGCCGGCTTCTCCAACACTCGCTGATACAGCTCCAACTACGGACACAGAAGACGGCGTTACCCTGCAGGTCCGAGACCTCGCCATGCTGCGGAGTCCCGGCCCACGGGGACGGTACCAGTTTGGGGAGACTTCTCTTGGAGAAGACCCGACGAGGACACGACAGGTGGAGGTGTCTGGAGATCCAGCTCCGCATGTTGAGCCAGTCCACAGTTCCTCTGGGTGGGGGCCCGTCCTCTCTGTGCAGCAGCACCAGCTGCTTCTGGGCCCGGACGGCACTTCCCTCCAACATGCGCTCCAGCTGGGGGGGGGGGGGGGAGGAGAGGGAGAGAGAGAGAGAGTGTCGGTGTTAGGCCAGCCCGCCCCAGCAGGATGGGGACCACCTGTCCCCCACCAGGATGGGGACCACCTGTGCCCAGCAGGATGGGGACCACCTGTCCCCCACCACCTGTCCCCCACCACCTGTCCCCCACCAGGATGGGGACCACCTGTCTCCCACCAGGATGGGGACCACCTGTCCCCCACCACCTGTCCCCCACCACCTGTCCCCCACCAGGATGGGGACCACCTGTCCCCCCCACTGAATCTGAAATCACTGACACAAAAAGGGCCGCCACCGCGCAGCCGCGAGCACCGAGGAGAAGGATTACGTCCCTGGTTCAGACGCCAGCCCCGAAACAGCGCCACCTGGTGGCAACAGTGCTGCCAGAACCTGCTGAATCTGCGATGAAGCCCACAAACACCAGGACGTCCAGAGGCCGGCAGGATTGGACACGGATTAAAGAGAGAACTGCAGCCCAGGACGAGTGGGGATGGCGACATCGCTGCGGCGCCGCTGGTGCTCGTTAGCTCTGATGGGGGCTGATGAGGCCGAGGACAGGACAGATGGGCCCACAGACCCGTTAGAGTCGGGGGAGGGCCGTGCTGTCATCCATTCTGAACCGTATCGATCCAGTCCTCACCAGCGAGGACACGGGCCCCCACCCCGCCCTTCCTCCCCCACAGCATTAACCCACTTTCATCACGTCTCCAGGATGTAGGAGGTGGACCTGCGGCCGTTAGCGGCTCCACCCTGAAGTGGCTGGAGCCATAAATCAGGAGGAAATGATCCGTCTGGGACGGCGCTCGGTTAATGACTGTTGGGATGATTTCTCTGGGGAGAAACGCGACACAGTAACCCTCCAAAGGTAGTTTCCCTCTCGGTCTTCGGAGGACCGGCTGACCTCTGCGATGGCCTCCGTGCGACCTCTGTGATGTCACGGGTAGCACACCTCACCTCCCCAACAGCAGGGTCCTGCTCTCCGAGGCCCACGATGATGATGCAGTCGGCCTGGCGGATGCAGCGCTGCGTCCAGGGGGTCAGCGTGTAGTCGGTCTGGTAGAGGACGATGCGGTGGATGTCCTCCTGTTGGCCCAGCCAGCTGGACAGACGGTACTCGTGGACACTGAAGAAGACAGAGGCAGCTGGGGACAGGTCCACAACATCAGGGGACAGAAACCACGAGGAATTCGCTCACACCTGTCGAGCGCGGCGGCTCCGAGTCGCTGTTTGATGATGTCACTGGTCAGCAGGAGGGTGGGGCCTGTGGGACAAGTTAGCACAAGTTAGCACAAGTTAGCTTTTTCTGGCTTCAGACAAACGAGAAAGTTGCACATGAAGCCCCGTCTGGAGGCTGGTGAAGGTGCCGCCCTCACCGATGGCCAGGAGCGCGTGCTGCAGCTCCAGGGTGAAGGTGGTCAGGGGAACATCTTCTGACACCGGCAGGACGGCCACGGTGGACAGGTTGGACGCCTGGTTCCCAGCATCCCACTGACTCCCAGAGGTGTGCAGAGCCAGACTACGAGCTGACGACCAGAGACGCGGCAACAGTTACAACACCGACGGTAAAAAAGGATCCAGTTTTCCTGAAGCCGATCCCTCCCGTCCAGTTCTGGACCCAAACCTGAGCAGCAGCATCAGAACTCACCTGTGAGGGGACCGTTGACCTGCTGCAGGATCTTCTGTCCCAGCAGGTGGATCAGCCTGGTGACCACCTGACAACCACATCATGTACAGTCAGAACTCTTTTATGTTCTGATGCTCCACAAAAGTCTGGGAACCATCGGACGACCAGCACAACTGGGTCAGGCAACACACACCTGAGGGAACTTTCTCTTGATAGAACTGAGAGCTCCCTCAGGTAACTTGGCCAGCTCAGAGTCCCGCACAGCGTGAACGGTGGTGGCTCGGTTCTGATGGGTCAGCGCCTCCACCTGCAGCAGAGGGCAGGACTCACCCATCAGAACATGACAACAGGTGAGTACACACGCACGCACGCACGCACGCACGCACGCACGCACGCACAGATGATCCAGAACCACCGTCTCTGAACCAGGGCGACACCAGCCTGGAACCCTGAATCTGTCAGACTATTTTTAGTCTGAGCGTCACAGACGTGCTGACAGTTTCTCCCCTGCAGGTGAACGTAACCATGGCGCCGTGCAGCCCAGTACAGTATTAGAACACAACTCGGAGCTCGTGAACATTTGCACATCCTTGATGCTCGACCCTGATGTGAAAAGGTGGATCGCTGAACTATGGCTGAGGCCGGATTAGCCCCGCTCACTCCAGCCGGCCGCTTTACCTCCGCTCTTTCATGAGTGAAACGGCCGTTTGGGGAATTGTGCCTCTGAACCTGTCCGGTATGTTGGCGTGCTCCTCTGTGGTTGCCCTGTGCTCTTGGACACCTGCTGGGTTTAAAGGTCGAGGGTCTCACCACTCCGATCAGGTCACCACGTCCGTACTCCCCGATCAGCTCCTTCTTCCCGTCCTCCTTCATGATGACGGACCGCAGTCGACCACTCAACACGATGAACGTGCTGTCGGATTTCTCCTTTTGCCTAAAAACACAGAATTCCGGGTCTGGCTGCTGCTCTGCTGAGGAACCTTCAGGAACTTTAGGAGCAGCACGAGAGCGGGGGGGTACCTGTAGACCGCTCTGCCCGCCTCCACCGCCATCCAGTCCAGCGCGAAGTCGATCTGCCGCACAAACGACGACATCCTCCTCACCACCGTGTGAGCTACGTTCAGCACCACCTTGGGCTCCTCGCGCATGATCCTGAAGGACAAAAGGTCTCAGCACGAGTGCAGCAGCACAACGAGGGCGGTTCTGAAAGGAGGCTTCACGCCGCCCAGCAAACCGTGACGGGCTCCGAGGGACTGACTCGTAAAAGTGTGTTTTGGAGATGGACAGGAAGCTGCAGTCTCTCTGGGCGCGCACGGTGAAGATGAGCGGCTCCCCGGTCAGGACGGCCAGCTGGCCCACCAGCTCGCCGGGGTGCGTCACAAACAGCCGCGTCTCCTCTTCACGGTCGATCATCCGCTGATAAACGTGGAGGAGGCCAGAGATGACAAACTGGATGCTCACCTCCTGAAGGTCAGACAAAGGTCACGTCCACCATGTGAAGGGAAACAGACGGAAGATGGAACAACGCTGGACTCTTCTCTTCCTCAGGAAGAATGAAGCTTCATCAGCTGCTGCTGAAGGCCGGGCTGAGGTTCCTGATTACCTGATCCCCCTGACGAGCCACCACAGAGCCGGCCTTGACGTGGTGGAGCGTCACTCTCCCCTCCAGGAGGCCGGGGTCCTGCAGCAGGGAACAGACCCACTAAACTGGAGGGTTCTGCCACAGAGGGAACGACTCGAATAAAGGTTCAAGATGCTGCATCCTCAGCTCTGCTCGCGTCAGGTGACCTGACGTTATGATGAGGCCTCAGTGAGCAGAGCTGTGGCGCCCGTTCACCTGCAGCTGGATCAGCCCCAGCAGGTCCCTCTTGGCAGCCTGAAGGATGGTGCAGCTCTTACTGAGGAGGATGGCGTCAGAGTGCCCCCTGCTGTCTGTGTAGTGAAACACCTCTGAGGGCGTTTGCTGCATCGTCACGCTCTTCTTCACATTGGGCTGCGGAGACAGGAGTGTCAGCCCCAGTGCATGATGGGATGGGATCAAGTTCCCAGTGTCTTACTTTGTGAGAGAGCGGACTGGGCGGTGCTTCGTCCACGGCGACACGAGCTCGTTCACAAACCATGTTCAGGTCATTGGCTGCAGGACAGAAGGAGGGTCATGGGTGTGTGTGTGTGTGTGTGTGTGTGTGTGTGTGTGTGGTGTGTGTGTGTGTGTGTGTGTGTGTGCACGCTCACCTGAACAGTCAGCAGGTGATGAGACGGATCTCTGCTTCCTGTAGTTTATGGGACTGTCCTTCACACCATCTGTTCACACACAATCATCCGTCAGCAGCGCTTTAACGCACCACGAGAGCTGTAGCCTGATTGGCCACAACGTTGTGCATCACTTCCTGTTGTTGTGACCTCAGGAGTGAACAACGTGTGCAACCACCTCGGAGTCTTTGTGCATCTTTAAACGATTCCCTATCGGGATGTGTGTGCGTGTGCACTGTGAGTAGGGTTGTGTGTGCGTGTGCACTGTGAGTAGGGTTGTGTGTGAGCGTGCACGTGAGTAGGGTTGTGTGTGAGCGTGCACTGTGAGTAGGGTGTGTGTGAGTGTGCACGTGAGTAGGGTTGTGTGTGCACGTGAGTAGGGTTGTGTGGTGAGCGTGCACCTGAGTAGGGTTGTGTGTGAGCGTGCACCTGAGTAGGGTTGTGTGTGAGCGTGCACGTGAGTAGGGTTGTGTGTGAGCGTGCACCTGAGTAGGGTTGTGTGTGAGCGTGCACTGTGAGTAGGGTTGTGTGTGAGTGTGCACGTGAGTAGGGTGTGTGTGAGCGTGCACGTGAGTAGGGTTGTGTGTGAGCGTGCACTGTGAGTAGGGTTGTGTGTGAGCGTGCACCTGAGTAGGGTATGTGTGTGAGCGTGCACGTTACCCGTGTCTGCGGCCCCCTCTGCGGCCCCACCCTGACCCTCCTCCTGGGCCTGGACCCGACGGGCGTTCTTCCCAGACGTGGTCTCGGCCAGCACACTGCTGATGTTGCTCAAGGGCACAGCCTGACTCTCCTGAAGGTCACGCACAGCTCAGCTCAGCCCACGTGCACACGTCATGTCGTTTCATACGTCATGTCCAAGGTCAGGGTTCCTCCTACCGGGTTGAAGAGCTCCGTGGTCAGGCCCAGGTAGTCGTGCAGCGCCAGGAAGGTGACCCTCTGGAGGCGGACCATGATGATCTGCAGCAGAGCAGGAGGCTTCGTGTGACTGGCAGCACAGACACACGAAGCCCAGATGATGCTGGAGCGTCCGTTACCTGGATCACACGGACGAGGGTCTCGGGGTATTTCTTGAACACGGACTCAAAGGCCAACGCGGGTAAACGGAGGATGGTGGAGCGGACGGCGGCTCGTGCCAGAACGGTCTTGTATGGAGACGGATAACCCTGGAAACACGGGGGACCACTGGTTCTGACACCCACACAGGGCACGTTTGATGGACAGCTGACATGTGTCAGTGTGGGGGGGTATTTTACACCCACGTCTGTCACTCAAGACCAAAATGAGGTGGAAACAACTGTAACATCTGGAAACGCGAAGAAAGAGAAGCATGAATGGAGGAAGGCTCACAGTGATGATGTCCAGGATACTCAGCAGGCTGTGGACACTGTCTCCTGGCACCACGTCCTTCACCACAGGCTCTGTCCCATCCTGGAAAAGACAAGACAGAACAGGACATCAGCAGGAAGGAGCGGCCTCAGGGTTCCAGTTGGACCGGAACATCGGTGCTGACAGCAAAAAGAAAGAATCCTGAGGAAACTAAGGAAAGAAAAAACTCATCAATGCTGAAGCGTCTGTGTGCTGCTGAACATCTGACAAGAACAGGAGACCAGGAAGAGCTGTCCGGGACAAACGGGTCCCGGCACTCTCGTCCACCTACATTCTCCTGGATGCAGAGCTCCAGACGTCCATCCTGGACCACGTAGATGCTGTCATCTTCATCCCCCGGCCTGAACAGGCATTCGCCCTCCTGCAGCTCGATGAAGACCATGTGACGACAAAGCTCCAGGAAGAGCGGCTTCTCAAAATGACCCAAGACCCTGCAGCAAAGTTCACAGCGTCAGGCCGCTTCTCCTCGCAGCTCCGTGAGCTTCAAACAGAACCGTCATGCCAACAACACAGGAGCACGAGATGTAAAGCTGAAGAAGATGCACGTCAACAACAGCTTCAGGAGTTCCAGGCACTTTTGGGGATCGTGATAAATATCTGCCGGCACTAAAGGGAACGCGGATCCAACCTGACGTTCTTCAGCATGTAGAGAACCTCAGACGGAAGGTTGGAGCTCTGCACATCGAACTCAGTCAGGTCGGCCTCCAGCAACGAGGGAGGAGGTTCTTTGGGCTGCAGGGTGGGAGGATCTTTACGGATCCTCAGGATTCTGTTGGCAGGCACAAAAAGGGAGGATGCTTTCCATCAGCCACCTCGGAGCTTCCAGGAATACCCACTCAGAAAAGCCACAGACTTGCGAGCGATGCTGAGGACTTTGGTTCTTTTGCGGATGCGCTGTGGCGTCTTTGATACTGAGGTAGAGGAGGACATCTGGGGGGAGGACAAGGTCTGCACCTTGAGAACAGCAACAAGGAAACATGGGTTAAAGGTCGTTCCTAGGGCAGAAACCAAGCGACTCCATGGGGTTAGAAACCTTTCTCATGATCTTCCGGCCATAGAAGAGCACTTTGTCCCGTTTCCTGAAGCGATAGTGAGGCACACCTGGCTGTTTTGCACCTGCAGCAGCGAGTCAACACAAATCTCATCAGAAAAAGGTGACACACCCTCAGTTCCTCCCAGACTTCAGAACCCAGCGGGGAAACAACAGCCTGGAGCTGCTGGAATGTGTTGAGGAGAAGCTGAAGACTTCAGGTCATGTTTGACACGCCAGAACCTCAAACTCCGGCTAAAGAAGTTCCCGTCTGGGAACTCCTTTCTACTCCCAGCCTGCAGTGAAATTACACCTGAAGGAACCTCAGTCACTGACTGAAACAGATCATTTGACATCTTCAGTCAGGCTGGGAAACACTGACAGTTCCGTCTGTGGAGGACTGGTAACATTTAAAGATGAAGAACGTGGAGCTGACTCACGGGAAAGCTTGAACCGCCGGTACAGGAAAAGCACCACGATTCCAATCAGCAACACAGCGACTGCAGCTCCAATCAGGACTCCTGTGAGCTACAGAACACAGCTGAGGTTTAACAACCACGCTTCGAGTGAAGAGAGCGTGTCCAGGAAGTGATGAATGACCAACACAACAGACAGGAGAAAGAGCCAACAGCGGGTTTAGATAAGCTAGAGACGCCCTGGGGAGTGATGGAGGCAACGCTGACGGGCTGAGGCTAAAACCAGCTAAAACCAGCTAAACAGCCGTCGACAAACAAGAGCTACTTCAAGACCTGATGTTTGGACTAGACATCGATGTCATGCAACTGCAACATGTTTGCACGTTTGCACGTTTGTGCGTGGACTCTGTCACCCTAATCAGGAGGAGCTGATTAGGTCAGAGGTCACACTGAAGGCTTCAACAAGGACCCGCCAGTTTGTGGTGGTCCGGAATGAGACGGGATGGTCTCACCATGGTGGTCTGCATCTGCTGCTCCACGAACTGCTGCACCCGGGCCCGGATTTCATTTTTACTGTTGACCAGCACCTACAGTCAGAGTTAGTTAACAGCAGCCTGTGATGCAGCGACAGCAAAAATGCTGTTTTTAATCAAACTGCAACAAAGAACTCACTGAAGTGGGCCACGGATCCCCTTCATCGTCTCTGCAGGCCATCCCGAGAGGAGACAGCTGAGCTGGCAGGAGATGACAAACGGAAACTGCAAAATGAGGGAACAAATAATCAGCATTTGCCCTTATTTAAGCGTCTGGCTGAAGGCGGAACCACGGAGGTCCAGCAGCTGCCTGCTGCTGCGTTAGCGCCTTTAGCCGTAGCCTCGGGTGAGCTCAGTCGGCAGCTGCTGGAACACTCATGTGACTAAAGTGACCCCGAACTCCGAATATCAACGTGAATTGTTAAACGTTCGAAACAGAACGAACAAAACAGTCTTACCTGTGTGATTTCCACAACGCTGGTTTAAGGCATTTCCAAGTTCGCTAACAACACTTTGTTTTTTATTGCTGTCACTTGCTAAGCTCCGCCCTCTTTGTGTGTCCGCGAATAGAATCCTCGATTCTGCTGTTGCCAAGAGACTGTTTCAAAGTTCTGACCAATCAGAACCAGCGAGTCTTACTGTTGACGCATGCGCGCCTTTAAAAGAGAGTGACGCACTTCCGCCCGCCAGGGGGCGGAAACGGGCCCGACGCTGGTTACAGTGGCGGGTAGAGGAAGACAAGCTCGGTCCATTCCAGGTGCCTTTACCTGTGCGGGCGTCTGTTGATGGCCCAGTTCGTCTGTTGCTCAGAACCTGGGACTCTGGAAAGCGCCTCGAGACAATCTTGATTGTAACAGACGATGTAGAAATAAAGAGTGATTGATGGACTGACCTGACGAACAACAGCTCTTTTTTAATTCTACAATAAGTCACTAATTAACACAATTCTGTAAATACTTCCACCCAAATGAGCAGTTATGAAGCAACTCGGCTTCAATTAACAATGTAATCATAAAGATACAATTTAAAAGAAAACTATGAAATGTGAAGCTATTAAAATAGAGATGCTACTAGCATTTAAATAATAAAACTGAAAGTAAACTGCTATCACAATATTACTGCTCTGTGATTGTGGTACAAATCTAAAGTAAACAGTTTTTTCAGGAAACGTGCAGGCCACAGTAGCACGAACATAAGTGGTTTTTGTTCATTTTATTGGTATTTACATACATTAGGTTCGTTTCCAGAGGCAGATCCACAAAGCTGAAGTAGAGGTGTATTTTAGAAGATGCAGCCAGTGATTGTTCTTTTACAAACATTTGATGATATTTTAACCTTAAAGCTGCAAAATTCTTTAGAGTCTTGAATCATTTTCAGGGCGTTACAGTGTTTTTTCTCTCTTTTCCATGAGAACTTCCCACCATTACGAATAATTCAGAATAGCAGCAAAACCTTCATTTTCCCTTTAAAACTGCGACTCTCCTCATCTGCAGTTTCCAGGGGTTTTGAGACTTTTGCGCCCGTGTTCTTCCTTTGTTTTCTGGTATTTGACCACAGACTTGTAGGCAAACAGGATCTCCGAGTCAGGTGGGCAAGTGTAGCGAAACTCGTCCTGCGTAGCAGCATTTTCCAGATAACGCGTCAAACCTTTCAGCTCGCAGCCGGAGATGTCGTAGTCGCAATATTCCTGACACACCACCTGAAGGGCAACAAGGGTCTCACATGTGGTCAGACAGCTCACGCCAACACCTGAGTTATCAGTGACACTCAGCCTGGAGCCACAGGCAGCATGGAGAGCCACCCTACCTTCACAACGTGCAGTTTGGGAAGGAGGTTGCAGTCCGCCAGAGTCAGCGTGTCACCGTCCAGGAACCGACGCAAAGACTCTGACCCGTCCGGGTTCTGGTCCAGCTCGTAGGGCAGAGGAGTCTCCAGATACGTGTTCAGCTTCTCCAGGGTCGAATAAAAGTTCTTCCACAGCCCTGAAACACAGAGTCACAGCTGAAATGTGCCGAAGTCGCACCGGTCCGGTCTCACGCGGCTCACGGACGTACTCTCATTGAACGCGGGGTTGGGATTCTTGATGAATCCTGAGAACTTCAGGAAGACGTCTTCTCCAGCATTGTTGGACTCTTTGTAGCGGCAGCACAGCTTTGGATAC
Organism: Takifugu flavidus; assembly: GCF_003711565.1. Classification (NCBI taxonomy): domain Eukaryota; kingdom Metazoa; phylum Chordata; class Actinopteri; order Tetraodontiformes; family Tetraodontidae; genus Takifugu; species Takifugu flavidus. Next base: position 6,998,445 of record NC_079539.1, on the reverse strand, counting down.
CTGCCACAGTCAAATGAAGCACTGAAGACAGAGCTGGAGGCCACACACGCAGGGATAGTGTCTCAGCTCACTCAGGCGAGGCCAAGGCCTCCTCCAGGAACTCCTCGATCTTGTTGGTATCCGTCTTCAGCTCTTTGTTGTAGAGCAGGAAGGGCGGCTGGGCGCCCGGAGCCACGTCCTTCAGCAGATGTGGGGCCCTGCAACAGGTTCCTGGTTCAGGATCACTGACAGCACCACGGTCACCACACGCTGCTTCAGCTTCTTCTAACTCAACTGACCCATAAATGTGAGGGCTCGTGTGTTTTTCTCTAACTGGTTTTACAGCACCGATCATGCAGTAGATGTGTGGAGCACCTGTGTGGAGCACCTGTGTGGAGCACCTGTGTGGAGCACCTGTGTCAGAGCAGGACACGTCTCACCTCTTCATGTCAACGGTGGTCAACGTGAATTTGGTGCCTTTTAACATCAGAATCATGAAGAGTCTCTGACAGAAAGGACAGTTGCCGACGCTCTCGCCATCGCTGCTGGCCTGGCACACACACACACACACACACACACGCACACACACAAACACATGCGCACACACACACAATCACACACACACACAAACACACGCACACACACACACAAACACACACACACACACACACACAAACACTGATATCAGAGCAACTTAGAGGAACAAAACACTTCGAATGAGCAGAGAAAAGAAACACTGATGGTTTCTGGGTCCGACCAGTCGAAACCCAGAGGTTTAGATGTCTGGTGGGAGAGTCCAGAGATCCTGGAGGTTCTGATCTCCACCAAGCGGAGGTGGACAAGGCCACAGAGAGGCGGGTGGAGGGTTAGGGTTAGGTGGAGGTGGACACCAGGGGCCAGAGGCTGGAGGGCCCTCAATGGCACCATCGATCCTGAATTTGTTGCTGGATGGCGTGATGTGGTGAAATGAGCTGAGTTCTGGAGCATTTGGGGGTTTGGAATTGGGCTCGTTGGAGCTGGCGGCCGTCCGCCGAGCCGTGGAAACGGACTTTCATATTTGTGGAAAATCTGGTCCAGACAGAGGAGGAAAGTGGGTCCTGGGGCCACTGACGGAGATGCTGGATGAGGCCAGAGAGATGGAGTGGAGCCAGTTTAGGGTGTGACCGGTACCAGAGATCTATTAGGGGTGTGACCGGTACCAGAGATCTATTAGGGGTGTGACCGGTACCAGAGATCTATTAGGGGTGTGACCGGTACCAGAGATCTATTAGGGGTGTGACCGGTACCAGAGATCTATTAGGGGTGTGACCGGTACCAGAGATCTATTAGGGGTGTGACCGGTACCAGAGATCTATTAGGGGTGTGACCGGTACCAGAGATCTATCACCTATTGAGAGGGGGCGCTCCGATGGGGGAGAAGGTGAAAAGTTCCAGTTTAATCTGTTATAGCGAAGGTCTCAAGGTCTGTCAGGGTTCTGGTCCAGTTTGTCCAGTCAACCAAAGAGCATTCTGGGCGGAGCCTCAGTGACTCACTCTGAGGCTCCGCCCACTAAAAATGCCTTAAAGGCCTCCTTTGATTTTCACTCATAAAAAATCTTGAATGACTTTAGCTGAGCTTTACTCTCAAGAAAGAGAAGCAAAAAGAAAAAACAACACAACGACGACAAATGATAATCAGTGAAAACGTCTGAATTCTACTTAAATACCCCAAATCTAGAATTAGATTAAAATTCTTAGCAAACCAAACTGGTTCTGGCTCCAAAGGCGACTGACTGGTAGATTACTGTGAAGGACTGAATGAGAATAATCTTCATCTTGACCCCGATGATGATGCGGATCGTTCTCACCTTGATGAAGAGCTCTATCTTTGGGGCCGCTGCCATCTCTGAGGTGGGAGAAGGTCCAGCTGGCTCGACCTGAGCCTCACAATTGTTCTGTTGTCTCACACACAGATCCTTCCTGCAGCTTGTCTCCGCCCCTTCCTGACACCCTGCTCCGTCTGGCTTCACCAGTCAGACCAGTACATCTGGATCTGCTCTTCCATCTGAACCTGATCAAACTTTTCCTGCCAGCTGAGAGCAAAAACACTGAAGGTGGTTCTTAGAACTTTATTGGCCTCAGTCAGCATCGGCAGCTTGAAGGGGAACAGAAGACCACATTTGAAGCTGGAATCTGTGCTGAAACCAAAGGGTCATTTGGGGGTGTGTCACCTGTGAATCCCACCAATCAGGCTCCAGGCTGCCGGACGTGGGCGGGGCTAGGACGTAGGAAACCTCCCAATATCGGGCCTGTTAGTTTCACCATAAAGACGATCAAACGATTATTCCTTCAATTAATGGAAGAAAGGAGCAAGTTCTGGACGGTTGTTAATACTTTCTTCACTTTAAGAAGTAAATTAATTAAATCATTTTTTACTATCGGAGTAAAACATTTGAGGAAATTACATGACTCCTATATTTAAATTGGCTCCATTTGACATCGGGTAAAAACATGAATAGAACAATTAATGTGTAAACTAACAAGGCCACCTTATTAATTCATGAATGAATTAATCATTAATTTAGATCCACATTGTTCCCTCAGCTCTCACAAAGTCTCATTTATTTAAATTACTCTTGAATATCCGGAGCTGCAGCTTTGTTGACGTCAGTATTAAAACAGTAAATCCACGCACGTCAGCGTGCGTCGGCGCACCTCCTGCCTTCATGACGGACGGTCGCCATCTACTGGTCACATGACCCGAGTGCACCAAGCTGGCTCCTCTCACTGGTTTCACTGATTTCTCCGGAACAGACTTTGCTTTTTGTTCCTAAAAACCATCAAATTATACAAAAGGAACCAACATGAACGTGACGTCATCGTCTTTTCCTATTCTGCGCGTGGTAACCCCCTAAATCATGACCGTACCTTTATTTTGATAGTACAGACAGGAAGCGGGACTGTAATGTTGTTAACTGCACTTCCGGTCATCCGTCAGCCCCTTTACTCCTCCTCTGGCTCAGGTGATGGACACTCAAAAGGTAAGAATCGATTGAGAAAATCAATAATATCTGAACTGTCAGTGGAGGGCGAGCGACATAGACAACACATGGAGAACAGAGAGAGAGAGAGGAAGAGGAAAAGACAGGGAGATAGAGGGAGAGAGAGATAAGGAGCGAGAGGATAAGCTAGCTGTTAGCATCCAAAGTCTATATAGATCTGTCACTCTCGCTCAGTGTCTCTCTCTCTCTCTCTCTCTCTCTCTCTCTCTCTCCATGGTTGAGTCAGCATCACTTTAAATGGAGGATTTAGAGATAAGACTCCCCCCCCCTCTCTCACTGGTCAAGTCACTATCAGCGTGAATGGGCATTTAATCAGCTGTTTCCTGTCACTGCAGGTGATTCGACCGCTTATGCTCAATGTCACCTGACCCGCACACACGCACGCACGCACGCACGCACACACACACACACACACTCTCTCTCTCTCTCACACACACACACACACACACACACACACACACACACACTCTCCCAGAATGTGAAGTATAATCATGAATGTGTCTCTATGAATATTTCTTTATTAGAATTATTCACCCTGACTCTAAATCTGCTGAATCATCAGCTGAATGATGTGGATTTACACTTGTATAAAAGTGTATTTTCCCGCTGATGCGAGGAGCAGCCTCCACCTCCTCCTCCTCCTCCTCCTCCTCCTCCTCCTCCTCCTCCTCCTCCACTGTGACCCACATCCCCACTCAAGCCGAAGGACAGAGCTAGTGAGAGGAGAGAGGAGAGAAGGGAAATACAACACACTAACCCTAACCTAACCTAACCTATCCCTAACCTAACCTAACCTAACCCTAACCTAACCTAACCTAACCTATCCCTAACCTAACCCTAACCTAACCTAACCTAACCTAACCTAACCTAACCTAACCCTAATGATGTCGCCCCTTACCCAGGAAGCTCTGCGCAGGATCATCAGCACTTTGTCCAGTAAGAATGAAGAGCTGGAAAGCTTCCTGGAGTCGGTGGACAACACGCTGACTGGGCTGCAGGTGAGAGCCAAGGGGGCGGGGCCAGAAACCACCTGACTAGTGGAGAACTAAAGTATTTCCTGTGGATTCAGGACGAGTCCTGTAAGGTGATGTCCGATCTGGAGGCGGAGCTTGAGCTGCTGAGATCCACGCTGGAGGACAAAGGGGCGGAGCTGCGTGACATCATCCGGGAGGAGACCCAGAGGAAAGGGGCGGAGCTACAGGTAGCTTTGGTCTGTTGTGTGTCATTAAATGAGTTGACTTTTCTGTTTGTGCCTTGAACAAGCTTGTGTTTGTGGGTTCCTTCAGAACCAGCTGTCAGAGGGGAAGTTTGCTCTGCTGTCGTGTGAAGAACTGCTGGCGTTTGCTAACAACACGCTAGCCATCACGGATGAGGAGGAGTTCCTGAAGGTCGGCGTCCTGGACGGATGTAGCACCAGCAGTGACTTTCATGATGCACTAATGGCTGTTTCTCTTGCAGGCTGCTAAACTCATCAAAGAACGGTTTGTGTTTAACGTTGATCCGATTTCACGTCCTGTTTCAACAAACGTCCTTTAACAAAATCAGTGATCATTGTTTCCAGTTTGGGATTGACAGTAACTCACCACCTCCCCTGTTGCTAGGGTAACCATGGCGCCAGCATTCCGACTGAGCACTCGCCTGACGGCGTCAGAGAACATGTCCCAGTTCACTGTGGACTTCAGCGGCGAGAGGGCGGGGCTTCAGCGACTTCACTTCCTGCCAGGTTAGTCAGCTTCTCATGCTGTGTTGTCAAGGTTTTGCTTCCACGTTTGGAAAAACAAGATGGCCGCTCCTGTTGTTGGCGCTCGTTAGCGGGGCGGCGTTGGAGTTCACAGCCGAACGCTTGAGTCCACAACCACACGGGCGGAGCGCACCTGCACCCGTAACTGTGGCGGTAACTCTTTCCTGGGAAGGCTAACGGCAGCTAGCTCAGCAGCAGATAGGCTGGAGCTAACCTGCAGCTTCAGAACACACCTGTTGGTCAGGTGTTCTCAGACTGGAACCTGGTGTTGATCAGAGGGATCCTCAATGTTTGGGGACCTTGTTGCAGTTCCAGGAACTCCAGAGATCAACATCCCAGGCTGCGTGGTCCGTGACAACACTGTGACCGTCTCCTGGCGACCAGCCTGCGATGCTAACGCCGCCGACGTCACCACCAGCGGACCAGTCGAACACTACGAAGTTGAATACCGGAAAACAAACCACAGCAATTCCCTGGCGGCAGCAGGAGGGGCATGCTGGGAAAAAATCCACGACATCAGGGACACACATGTCACCGTGTCAGGTTGGCAATTAGCATGCTGCTAATGTTAGCATGCTAACCGTCTAGCTTGGAAAGTAGCCTTTCATTTTGAAAATGTTTCAGGTCTCAAATTTGACTCTGATTTCGTCGTCGTGCGAGTTCGAGCCCGAAACAAAAGCGCTGCCGGGGAGTTCTCGGAGCCTGTTGCCTTGGAAACCAAAGGTAACCATAAATGCCTGTGACCACGACATCTGCGTGCTATCTTCATCAACCGTCCGAGGTGTCCATCTTCTCCTCTCTAGCCTTTAGCTTTGGGTTTGAAGCGCTAACGGCTCACGCCGAGCTGAAGGTTCAGGGCGACACGGTGACCTGGGAACCGCAGGGGATCAAAGGTCACGACCCCCGGCTGAGAGGGAAAGAGAATAAAAGCAGGTAAAACCATTTCTGAGTGGAGATCAGCCTGACGTGAGGTGTTTTCTCCTGTCGGCACTCTTCTTGGTTATCCAACAGTCGTCATGACGACCTGACAGCCTCGGAGTTTTTTCTCAACCTCCACATCAAAGCAACAAAATAAAGCGGCTTTGTCTGTCACCAGATTCTAAATAACATCCCTTCAATATTTGTCTTTGTGTCTTTTTTGGGCTTCTGCAGTCTCCCCGCTCAGGTAGAAACCGACTGGTTGCCTAGCAACCGCTGTGTCCCGTCCCATCAGCCATTTCTCTCACGCCACATCACTGCTGACATCAGCTGAATCCAGTCGTCAGATCTTTCATCACCTTTGATCAAAGCTTCTCTAACTCTCCAAACTTGTTTCAGTGTTTCATTCAGTGACCAGAACCCTGGGTGTATTATGGTCTGTTTGATTCCAGTCAAAGTTCACTCTGTCTTTTTTAATTTGTGGTTTTCATCCCTGCATCATCGCTTGGCTTGATCTCATTGGCTGTTTCTCGTTTCTCTTCTGTCTCCTTCACTCGCTCACGTTTGTTTCCAACTTTATCAGCAGCAGAAGCGGAACGCCGTCGCCCAGCAAGAGCAGCGGGAACCGGGCGGGAAGAGAGCGCTTCACCGGAGAGTCCTACACAGTGCTGGGTACACACACACACACACACACACACACACACACACACACACACACAGGCACAGGCACAGGCACACACATACACACACACACACACACCACACACAGCACAGGCACACACACACAACACACAGGCACACACACACACACACACACAGGCACAGGCACACACACAGCACACACACACACACACCAGGCACAGGCACACACACACACACACACACACAGGCACACACACAGGCACAGGCACACACAGGCACAGGTACACACACACACACACAGGCACACACACACAGGCACACACACACAGCCACACACACAGGCACACACACACAGGCACAGGCACACACACACACACACACACACAGGCACACACACACACACACACAGGCACAGGCACACACACAGGCACACACACACACAGGCACACACACAGGAAAAGGCACAGGCACACACACACACAGGCACAGGCACACACCCCCACACATACACAGGCACACACACACAGGAAGAGGCACACACACACACACAGGCACACACACAGGCACACACTCACACACACACACACACACAGGCACAGGCACACACACACTCACACACACACAGGCACACGCACACTCACACACACACCCCCCCACACACACACACTCACCTGTGTCTCCAACCCTTGGCAGGTGACCAGGAGATGACTGGTGGTTGTCACTACTGGGAACTCTGCCCTCTACTGGACTGGAAGTCCTTCAGTGTGGGCGTGGCTTACCGAGCCAGTCTGGGGCGTTTTGACCAATTAGGGAAGAACGGCGGCTCGTGGTGTCTCCACGCCAGCCAGTGGCTGCAGACGTCGTTGTCAGTGAAGCACAACAACCGAGCGAAGGCTCTGGATTGGCCGCTGCCTCAGCGAATCGGGATCTACTGCGACTGCAGCAACGGTAGCTGGGCGTGGCCGTAAAGGCGTCGGGTCACGTGAGGCGTTCCGCAGCTCCAATGACGACCTCGTCTGTTTCAGGTGATTTAATGTTCATCGATGTCGATCGACTTCGTCTTCTTCACGCCTTCAAAGCAAAGTTCAACCAGCCGCTGGTGCCCGCCTTCACTGTGAGTACCGCGCCAACAGCGTGCTAACGCCGTGCTAGCACTGCGCTAACACCGCGCTAACAGCGTGCTAACACTGCGCTAAGAGCGTGCTAACGCTGCGCTAACGGCGTGCTAACAGCGTGCTAACGCATGCTAACACTGCGCTAAGAGCATGCTAACGCTGTGCTAACACTGCGCTACCGCCGCACTAACAGCATGCTAACGCGTGCTAACACTGCGCTAACAGCAACACACTGTTCCAGCCAGGTTGGCACCGTTGCTATGCTAACACGTTCACCTGTGCCGCAGGTGTGGTGCGGGGGAATCACCGTCTCCACGGGCCTGCAGGTTCCGACCTTTATGGGCAGTTTTCTCTCCACCAGTCGGAGCCTCAGTAACCTGGCGCAGTAGATGCTCTTCATCCTCTTCGTCCTCTTCGTCCTCTTCATCCTCTTCATCCTCTTCGTCATCTTCATCCTCTTCATCCTCATCGCCAGTGTTTATTTATTTTTCATATCTTTCATTAATTTATTCTTTTATCAAGCCACTGTCCAGATGTAGATAATATATGAGATGTGATGTGAAATGAGGGAATATTTGAACTGTAAACGTGTGTTGAGGAAGCTGAACTCAGGTTCTGGTTCTGGGCTCGTCTCCAGTTGGACCGATGTTCAGCTTCAGCTCTGATCTGTCGAATATTATCGATGCGTTTTTAACGTCTCTGCTGTGAATTTGAAGATTTGAATATCAAAAATGTCCCAGAATGTGAAAATAAACTTTCATATTTGTAAAACTTAAATTCCGATATTCCGATTTATTTCCTCCAAAGCAACTGATCCGAAGATCATCTGTGATCTTTCCGCACCAAAGGGGCCCAGCAGGAGGGCGCTGAGGTCCTGAGGCCCTCGGGGTGTCAGGAACCTGCTGTTCCAGGACAACTTCTGAAAGAGGGAACTTCCTGTTCCCATGACGACCGACACTTCCTGTGGATCACCCATGACAACAAGAATAAGAATTTGTGGAAAAGGTGGTTCTGCTGTCCACCAGCAGAGGGAGCTGCTGACCTGCTGCTCAGAAAAGGGGCGAACAGGAAGTGACACGGCCAAAGAGGCTGATGAAGATGGAAGGTTTCAGAAGAAGATGGCGTTTATTAAATAATACTAAGATCTCCTCTCCCTGGACCCGGCTCATTAACGGACCTATTAGTGTGAGTCAGGTCGGCTCCTGATGTGGACCCTGATCCGTGCACGTGTTCTGGTGCACGTGACGACTGCTGGTCACCAAACACAGCTGACAGGAAGTGGAACAGCAGCAGGTCAAAGGTCAGGGGCCTTGGGGTGCCCTGATCAGGTCTGATTGGTGGTTGATCACCTGGTGGATCTCTAACAGCTGGGATCCACCAGGTGGGATCGGTCACACGCAGGTGCACGTGACTCTCCTGTCGTCTTCATCCACCACATACGTGTCCTTAGCATGTTCTCTCGGCACACCCAGGTCTGACGCCTGGACATCGTGATCCCTACGGAGACCAGCCAACAGCAGCGTCCCCCGTCCGTTGAGACGTCCCCCGTCCGCCGAGACGTCCCCCGTCCGCTGAGACGTCCCCCGTCCGTTGAGACGTCCCCCGTCCGCTGAGACGTCCTCCGTCCGCTGGGACGTCCCCCGTCCGCCGGGACGTCCCCCATCCGCTGGGACGTCCCCCGTCTGCAGGGACGTCCCCCGTCCGCAGGGACGTCCTCCGTCTGCTGGGACGTCCCCCGTCCGCAGGACGTCCTCCGTCCGCTGAGACGTCCTCCGTCCGCAGGGACGTCCCCCGTCTGCTGGGACGTCCCCCGTCCTCTGAGACGTCCTCCGTCCGCTGAGACGTCCCCCGTCCGCCGAGACGTCCTCCGTCCGCTGAGACGTCCCCCGTCCTCTGAGACGTCCTCCGTCCGCTGAGACGTCCTCCGTCCTCTGAGACGTCCTCCGTCCGCCGAGACGTCCTCCGTCCGCCGAGACGTCCTCCGTCCGCCGGGACGTCCCCCGTCCTCTGAGACGTCCTCCGTCCGCTGAGACGTCCTCCGTCTGCTGGGACGTCCCCCGTCCGCTGAGACGTCCCCCGTCCGCTGAGACGTCCTCCGTCCGCAGGGACGTCCCCCGTCCGCTGAGACGTCCCCCGTCCGCTGAGACGTCCTCCGTCCGCAGGGACGTCCTCCGTCCGCTGGGACGTCCTCCGTCTTCCTCTCCGCTCCGCTTGGATCTCGGAATGCCTCAAAGTGTTTGTGAGACCCACTGAAACAATCAGCCCGTCGGCATGGAAACGGAGTCTGAATGAGCTCACCTGAGAGCACCGATGAAGGTGGGGGGGTGGGAGGAGCCGGGGGGAGGACGGGGAGAAGGGGGGGGGGAGAACAAAGAGTGGAGACGACGTCCCAGATGGTGAGACATACGCTGGGACATGAAACGGACAACACTGGCACCCCGAACAGATGAGTCGACACTGGGTGTGTGTGTGTGTGTCCACGTGTGTGTGTCCACGTGTGTGTGTCCACGTGTGTGTGTGTGTGTCCACGTGTGCGTGTGTGTGTGAGTGTGTCCACGTGTGTGTGTATGTGAGAGTGTGTGTGTGTGTCCACGTGTGTGTGTGTGTGTGTGTGTGTGTCCCACTGTTGGTGTATCCGTCCTCTCCATGTTGTGATGTTTTCATCCTTGTGTGATCGCTACAGTTTCCCTCAGCCACAACACACAGGTCCTCACACCTTTAGGAGGAGTGCACATCAATAAGACATGAGCCCTGAAGTACACACACACACCACACACACACACACACACACACATACTGAGGCCTGTGTTTACACTGCTGTGAACACCATCACCTAAGTGCAAGTTTGCACGCAAACATGGCAGCTGGAGGAGGAGCCTCAGTTGGAGGAGGAGCCTCAGTTGGAGGAGGAGCCTCAGTTGGAGGAGGAGCCTCAGGAAGCATCACTTTTGGCCAGGTGGGATGAAAGAACCTTCAGGCTTTAACAGGTGAGAATTTTCAGTGTTTCTGAGACCATCAGCTCCACCAAGACAAGAACCCTCTCCTCTCCTCTCCTCTCCTCTCCTCTCCTCTCCTCTCCTCTCCTCTCCTCTCCTCCCCCCTCCTCTCCTCTCCCTCCTCTCCTCTCCTCTCCTCTCCTCTCCTCTCCTCTCCTCTCCTCTCCTCCCCCCTCCTCTCCTCTCCTCCCCCCTCCTCTCCTCTCCTCTCCTCTCCTCTCCTCTCTCTCCTCTCCTCTCCTCCTCTCCTCTCCCTCTCCTCTCCTCCCTCCTCTCCTCTCCTCTCCTCTCCTCCTCTCCTCTCCTCTCCTCCCTCCTCTCCTCCTCCTCTCCTCTCTCCTCTCCTCTCCTCTCCTCTCCTCCTCTCCTCTCCTCTCCTCTCCTCTCCTCTCCTCTCCTCCTCTTCTCTCCTCTCCTCTCCTCTCCCTCTCCTCTCCTCTCCTCTCCTCTCCTCTCCTCTCCTCTCCTCTCCTCTCCTCCTCTCCTCTCCCTCCTCCTCTCCTCCTCCTCTCCTCTCTCCTCTCCTCTCTCTCTCTCCTCTCCTCTCCTCTCCTCTCTCTCCTCTCCTCCCTCCTCTCTCTCCTCCCCCCTCCTCTCCTCTCCTCTCCTCTCCTCTCCTCTCCTCTCCTCTCCTCTCCTCCCCCCTCCTCTCCTCTCCTCTCCTCTCCTCTCCTCTCCTCTCCTCTCCCTCTCCTCTCCTCTCCTCTCCTCTCCTCCCCTCCCCTCCTCTCCTCTCCTCTCCTCTCCTCTCCTCTCCTCTCCTCTCCTCTCCTCTCCTCTCCTCTCCTCTCCTCTCCATTATTCATCAGGATGATTCTTTCATGAGGAGAAGCTGGTCCCACATAATTCATAACACAGGCTGTGGAAAGTGGGACAGATACAGGCGGGGGGGGGAGGAGGGGGGTGAGGGGGGGAGTCGGGGGTATTTATGAAGCTTGTTGTCATGGATGTCTCTATCAGGCGGTTAGGGGGCGGAGACTGCAGACGGAGCGTTGTCATTGGCTCTTTCATCAAAGACAGGCTTCCTGCTCAGGAGACACGGTCCCACTCAGAGACAGCACCAGCGGAGCCCCCCCCACCCCCACCCCCACCCCCCCCCCACCTTCACCCCCCCCCCCCCCCACCACTCATCCAGCGTGGTGGGGGGGGGGGTGAAGGTGCAGCTGCTGGGGCGGAGCACAGGTGAACCTGTCACAGGTGAGGCAGCTCCAACTCACACGAGCAGACACAGTTCAGCCTCCGAGGGTCTGGCAGCAGGAAGGAGGTTAGCCCCGCCCACCTGGGAACGGGACCGGGACAGATCAGGATCAGGATCAGGATCAGGATCAGGATCAGGATCAGGGAAGGTGAATCTCCTTCATCAGCACCTGAAAAGCTGCTGCCAGGAACAACTGAGAGTCCAGAAGAGTTCTGTGAGAGGAGCAGATGCCCCGACCTTGACCACACACACACACACACACACACACACACACACACACACGCTGCCATGTTTCTGCCACTTGTCTGATGTGACACATTCTCCAGAATTCTGTCTGGCACATTTTGGGCAGTTTAGACCACAGCAGGAGGTCTGGAAGTCAGGAGGTCTGGAGGTCTGGAGGTCTGGAGGTCAGGAGGTCTGGAGGTCAGGAGGTCTGGAGGTCAGGTCAGGAGGTCTGGAGGTCAGGAGGTCTGGAGGTCAGGAGGTCTGGAGGTCAGGTCAGGAGGTCTGGAGGTCAGGAGGTCTGGAGGTCAGGAGGTCTGGAGGTCAGGTCAGGAGGTCAGGAGGTCTGGAGGTCAGGAGGTCAGGAGGTCTGGAGGTCACCGCCATGGGTGGAGGATGTTGTGGAGGTTTCCTGTACAATGGTCAGACAGAAAAGCTGACGTCCCACCAGAAGGTCCAACGTTTACCTGAACTTTCTGCTGTCATCCTAGAAGCTGCTTCTTCCTGTGTTTCCTTAAAAACCTCAGAACTGCACTCAGCTGAAACTGTAGAGGATCTGCTGCCCGTTTCCAATCAATGGAGCAGGATCCTCGGAACCAGAGCGGATCAATAGTGGCCTCTAATGGAACCTTCTGTGTTCTGCTCTGTAATTTTGGCTGTCAAAGAGTCACCTGGGCCATCGCATGGTCCCCAGGTGACCCCTGACCCAAGCTGAACCCAGTGAGGTGGTGTGGCATGATGCTAGCGTGGAGCACCTTATTGATGGCCTTGGAGAACCCTCTAGGAACCCTCTGGAGAACCCTCTGGGAACCCTCTGGGGAACCCTGTGGAGAACCCTGTGGAGAACCCTCTGGGAACCCTCTGGAGAACCCTGTGGAGAACCCTGTGGAGAACCCTCTGGGAACCTTTATGACCAACGGTGTGTTCCTCCTGTGAAGCATCAGAGAATCCCAGACCTGATGGGAGGTCCTCTTGTTTGGGCTTTGATGTTTAGGTTCTCCTCCGTTTGATGGCGTGCTGAGCGGTTCTGATGATTCTCAGCTTTATGAAGGTGTAGCCACCGTCTCGGTCCGTTCCTGATCAGCCTGAACCTGCTGCGTTCTCCTGCACAGATGCCTGGAAGCTTCATCTCATCATAATTAATAAGGTGGACCTCAGCGGTTCCAGCCTCCGCTGCCTCCCAGCACATGAAAGAAACATGAAGCCAGAAGGTCTTTAAGGCTGTTTCAGCATTCTGCTCCACACGTGCACGTCCCAGCTGTTCCCCCAGCGCTGCCATGGTGACACCAGCTGTGCTGCGGACCTTCTCCTGATGTCACGGCTCTGACCAAGAACTTCCCTAGCGTCCAGCTAAACCAAAGCAACCTGAAAGCAGACAAACACTGTGTTTGTTTCCAGGAAGCTGAAGAGCAGGAGACGACCGAGGGACCCCTGGTCTGAAGGAGGCTCCTGGCGGAGGTTACACATAGACGGGTCACGTGACCAGTGCTGTGGTCTGAGGGAAAGATCAACCCATCAGGGTTCTGATGGTTCTGGATGCCCCGCCTCCCTCCAGGTGACCTTTACCACCTTCACCTGGGGAACTGGCTCCTCCCCTTTCCTCATCTCCCAGCTGATCAGTCTTGTTATTGACAGTTAGCAACAGAACTAGTGATCCAGTCCCACCTGGTCTCCGACGGCCAGGAGAACCTCCTCCAGGACACGGACGGGTCGGGTTGAGAGAGACGGCGTCCCCACCAAACTGCACCAAACCCCCGACAACAACCACCCCGGTGATGGTGCAGACACACCGCCAAGGGGGCGGAGTTAGTCGGGGAAAAACACGCAAAAACTCCCAGCATGCACTGGGGGGCAGGAGGGAGGGAGGAAATTGAACTTACAGTACAAATGACTGGATTGTCCCAGAGCCCCAGGGCTAATGTGTGTGTGTGTGTGTGTGTGTGTGTGTGTGTGGTGTGTGTGTGTGTGTTGGGGTGGGGGTGGGGGTGGGGGTGGGGGGGTAATTGATATTGATAATACTGTATAAAATGTTGCTTTGCGTGTGTCTCCTCTGTCCCACTGTAACCAGTTCTTTTGTCTACTGGATGAACATGGCCCCTGGTCAGTCCTGGTAATCGCCCAGCAGGAAGGGGGGGGGGGGGGCTCTCTAGAGGAAACAGTCAGTAAGATACTAAGATTCCCCCCCCCCCCCCACACACACACACACACTCTGCTGGTCCTCCAACATCTAAAGTCCTCTCCTGGACATGTGGCCTCATCCATTTGTGACCTGAGCCAAGCAGAGATCTGTAGACGTGTTAGCATTAGTTAGTTAGCATGAGTTAGCATTAGCATTGAAGCTAAATACAGAAGGGGGGATGGGGGGGGTCGAATGAGGCCGAGGGGGGGTGATGTTTGAATGTTGGAGTGGAAACAGATTAAAAAGGATGTAAGTTCGCCGGCGTGCCCGAGGGGGGGTGCATCCTATCGACGGAAAAAGATGCCAGCAGAGTTTTTGTGGGGGGGGCGTGACGTGAGCCCCCAGCATGGCTCCTGGAGAGCAGCATTTTAATAGCCCCCCACCCCCTGTCACTCCCTTTTACACACTTTTACAGTTGCTTTTCTTCTTGATTTCAACTATCTTTTCCAGTTTACTGACAGCCTGTGAGCTAACATTAGCATGTTAGCATTTGTGTTACATTGAGATTAAAGCTTACTCCTTTCTTCTTCTTTGGTGCTCTCTTCTTCAGCAGTGACAGTTGAGCTCACATGACTTTGACGCGGAGGTTTTTCTTCTTCTTTGGTTTTTCTGTCAGTGTCAATTATTAAAGAAACAAACAATCGTCTTGACCTTGTGGCCATCTTTACAACAGCGTACTAGCTAAGGCGTTAGCCAGCACGTTCCCCTGACATGATGGGTGTTTGCTCCATCTGCCAGTCAAAGCTTAAAAAACAACATGATTTAGTTTAACAATTGTCGACGCCTGGTTGCCGCAGATGTTAGCTTAGCGTAGCCTCAAACCTGCCAACCTACAGCTGCGTAATATTGTTCCCGTTAAAGGGAAAGTCCCCTAATTTTCCCATTTCACTGTAGAACCTGAATCCCAGCACTTTATTTTCCAGCGTTTCTGTTCCGGATCATCCTCCGTCTGCACAGACGCAGCGAGGAGCTGATCTCCCAGCAGCCCCTGCACCCTCTCAGGCGGAGATGATTGTGGAGGTCCTGAGTCTGGAGATAAACGTGTGAAAAGAGCCGCAGGATTTGGCAGCAGGAATCTGAGCGGCGCTGCTGCCAGCCTGCGTGAGCGGCTCAGCCCGGCCCACGGCTGCTGCTCCATGGGGGGTCAGGCTGAGGGCAGAGACGAGCAGAACTTAGCAAACTATCAAAATAACTCACTTCAGATTCTACCCAGATGAAGGAGACGTTTCACCTTCTGTCTTTGGCTTCCACATGACGGCCTGGCTTTAGCGCCCCCTAGAGCCCGACTCTGCTTTACACCCAACGGTTCCTCGACTGGACCAAAAGAAACCCCAGCTGGACCAGTCAGACGTCACGAATGACTGGTTCTACTGGGACAGAGAGGGTCAGTGACTGGTTATACTGGGACAGAGAGGGGCCAGTAACTGGTTATACTGGGACAGAGAGGGTTAGTGACTGGTTATACTGGGACAGAGAGGGTCAGTGACTGGTTCTACTGGGACAGAGAGGGTCAACGACTGGTTATACTGGGACAGAGAGGGTTAGTGACTGGTTATACTGGGACAGAGAGGGGCCAGTAACTGGTTATACTGGGACAGAGAGGGTCAATGACTGGTTAGACTGGGACAGAGAGGGTCAGTGACTGGTTAGACTGGGATAGAGAGGTCAACGACTGGTTATACTGGGACAGAGAGAGTCAACGACTGGTTATACTGGGACAGAGAGGGTTAATCACTGGTTCTACTGGGACAGAGAGGGTCAGTGACTGGTTCTAATGGGACAGAGAGGTCAACGACTGGTTATACTGGGACAGAGAGGGTCAATGACTGGTTATACTGGGACAGAGAGGGTTAGTGACTGGTTAGACTGGGACAGAGAGGGTTAATCACTGGTTATACTGGGACAGAGAGGGTCAGTGACTGGTTAGACTGGGACAGAGAGGGTCAGTGACTGGTTATACTGGGACAGAGAGGGTCAGTGACTGGTTCTACTGGACAGAGAGGGTCAGTGACTGGTTCTACTGGGACAGAGAGGGTCAACGACTGGTTATACTGGACAGAGGGGGTTAGTGACTGGTTATACTGGGACAGAGAGGGGCCAGTAACTGGTTATACTGGACAGAGAGGGTCAATGACTGGTTAGACTGGGACAGAGAGGGTCAGTGACTGGTTAGACTGGGATAGAGAGGTCAACGACTGGTTATACTGGGACAGAGAGAGTCAACGACTGGTTCTACTGGGACAGAGAGGGTTAATCACTGGTTCTACTGGGACAGAGAGGGTCAGTGACTGGTTCTAATGGGACAGAGAGGGTCAACGACTGGTTATACTGGGACAGAGAGGGTCAATGACTGGTTATACTGGGACAGAGAGGGTCAGCGACTGGTTAGACTGGGACAGAGAGGGTTAATCACTGGTTATACTGGGACAGAGAGGGTCAGTGACTGGTTAGACTGGGACAGAGAGGGTCAATGACTGGTTATACTGGACAGAGAGGGTCAGTGACTGGTTCTACTGGGACAGAGAGGGTCAACGACTGGTTACACTGGGACAGAGAGGGTCAACCACTGGTTACACTGGGACAGAGAGGGTCAATGACTGGTTATACTGGGACAGAGGGGGTTTCGTGACTGGTGACATGAGGACCAATTCGCTCGGGACGGGTCCAGGGGCTCACCTGTAGGCGCTCTGTGATTGGACAGACTCTACCTTGCCCCGCCCCCTCCCGTGCTCCCGCAGCTCCCCGCCCCCCCAGTCTCACTTCCCCGCTTCTCTCCGGTCTGAGCGGACGCGCTCCGACACCGATGCTTCCTCGGGGTCCTGCTCGGTTCTGAGCGAACCTCCCGCCGTGTTTGGATCTCCCCCTTCACCTCCTTCTTCTCCTCCTCCCCGCTCCTGCTGCTCGAGTCTCCGGGTCAGCCATGCCTCCTCGCCGGTGGACTTGTGGTGTTCGGCTGGTTACATGGACGTGGATCTGGAGCCTGGCGTCTCTCGGTGTGCGGTGCGTCCCCGCAAATGAGGGTAGGAAACGCATGTGTTGATGACGCGGACTCGGTCCCGAACGCGCTTTAGTGCTGAACGCTGAGCGGACCTCCAGGACCGGACAGGACCAGCAGACCTGGTCCCGCTCCACCTGGTCCCGTCCGGTCGGATGCTTTATTAATCTGAAACACAGTTTCTTATCACCCCCCCCCCCCTCCCCCTCCTCACCCGCGTCCTCGCACCTTCTGCCACATCGTTCAATCGCTGGATGGGTCACGTGATCAGCGGGGGGGGGGGGGGTCTGGACCTGCGACCCGAGTGGAATCTGCTGTCTGACCGCCACAGAGGCTGCGTATCGGCGGGGGGGGAGAGAGAGAGAGAGAGAGGAGAGGGAGGGGGGAGAGGAGGGAGAGAGGAGAGGGAGGGGGAGAGAGAGGAGAGAGAGGGGCAGAGGGAGGGAGGGAGGTGGAGAGAGGAGAGGGAGAGAGAGGGATGGAGAGAAGGGGGAGAGAGGAGGGAGAGAGGGGGGGAGGGAGGGGGAGGGAGAGAGGAGAGGGGGGAGAGCGAGGGGGGGAGGGGAGAGTGTGATTCTGTGTGTTGTGGTCAGCACAGGCCAGAACCTCTTGGCGTTGGGCTCCGTTGGGCTCGGACCTCCTGAGGGAAACGTCCCTCTGGTGATCAGCATCTCCTCGTTGTGGCCTCTCTGGATCCACTCTGGAGCATCAGAGGGGATCACATTTATTGATCTTTCATGGAGACCTGTCTGATGGTTTGACTGGAAGAACTTCCATCAGGACCGTGGTGCATGAGGAGGAGCTCCAGCTCCTCCTCCTCCTCCTCAGGGCTGAGGAGGAGGAGGAGGAGCTGTTCTCAGAGAGGAGCTGGCGTCGGTCCAGCGAGCTGCTGCTGCCAGTCTCACCCTCTTCTCTCTCTTCCAGTCAACCTGCTGGACTCCCGCTCCGTGATGGGAGACCTGGGATGGGTGGCCTATCCCAAGAACGGGGTGAGAATTCCACCACATCCACCACCAGGGCTGTTCCCGACACGCTCAGATCTTCTGATGCTGAGAGGGCGTTCCAAGATGAAAGCAGCTGTTTAACATCAAAGATCGCTTGTGTTCATGTCGCACTGTTGCAGTTAACACACACACACACACACACACACACACACACACAACACACACACACACACACACACACTCACACACACACACTCATTCAGGTTCTGAGGAACCTGAGTGATTTAATGAGGTTAAAGGTGCTTTAATTTGCCTCCATCATCAACCTAAATTGAGTTCATGAATAAAAAGGTGGAATCTCAGTGGAATTCCTCAGGCCGGCAGTCGTATTCCCGGGATGAAATTTAATTGAGGAATGCTGTACTCAGCAGACACTTTTTCTCTGGAAGATGAAATCAGATCATTTGTGAGTCAGCGTGGAAACAGAAAGGCTGCAGCTGTTGGTGTCGGATCCGGATCAGTGCTGCGCTCCGGATCGGCGCTCCGGATCGGCGCTCCGGATCAGTGCTGATCCAGAGAGCCGGTCCGGAGTGCTGATCCGGAGCGCTGATCCGGAGTGCTGATCCAGAATGCTGACGTTGGTGTTTTCACCAGCTTTGGGAACTCTGGTCGTGGTCGCTCGGCGCCTGTGTGCAGATGGAGGAGATAGTGCTGACAAAAGCACACACCTGCAGCACACACACACACACACCTGCAGCACACACACACACACACACACCTGCAGCACACACACACCTGCAGCACACACACACACGCACAGATGTTGTCCCAAGCTCCGCCCCCTCAGGTACTCACCCACCGATATTGTCGCCGTCACTCTTGCATCCTCATCCCATGAGGAATTCCAGCCCTTTTCCTGGTGTCCAGGGTTCGGGTCACTCACCTCCACCTTTTCTGCTGCAGTGGGAGGAGATCGGAGAAGTTGACGAGAACTACGCCCCCATTCACACCTACCAAGTGTGCCGGGTCATGGAGCAGAACCAGAACAACTGGCTCCACACCAACTGGATCCTGACCCAAGGGGCCCAGCGCGTCTTCATCGAGCTCAAGTTCACTCTGAGAGACTGCAACAGCCTTCCGGGCGGGGTCGGGACCTGCAAGGAGACCTTCAACATGTACTACTACGAAACTGACGAGGGCGGCGCGGAGGGCGGAGCCACGAGGGAGGAAACTGGAATCAGCCAGGAGGAGGACAGGGCCCTGAAGGAGAGCAGGTACATCAAAGTCGACACCATCGCGGCCGATGAGAGTTTTACCGAGTTGGATTTGGGGGACCGGGTCATGAAGCTCAACACGGAGGTCCGCGACTTGGGGCCCTTGACCCAGAAAGGCTTCTACCTGGCCTTCCAGGATTTGGGGGCCTGCATTGCTCTGGTGTCTGTGCGTGTCTTCTACAAACGCTGCCCGTTCCTGGTCAGGAGTTTGGCCGAGTTTCCCGACACCATCCCGGGTTCAGAGGCCTCCCAGCTGGTGGAGGTTGGCGGCCGCTGCGTCAACAACTCGCTGCCTCTGTACGAGCCTCCCAGGATGCACTGCAGCACGGAGGGCGAGTGGCTGGTACCCATTGGGAGGTGTGTGTGCCAGGCGGGCTTTGAGGAAATCAACGGCTCCTGTCAAGGTAAGAGAGCTCCCACCTGTGTGTACACCTGGAGGAGGGGGAGGGGCTTACTGGGGCATGGAGCTGCTGCTGGTGCTGGTGTAGATGGGTCCTGAGGAACCTCCTGGGAATCGTGGGACAAAGAGAAACCTTTAGAGATCTTTGGGTTCATGGAACCTTTTGTGCATGTGTCCTCTGGACTGGCCCCTGTCCCGTGTGACCCCTGACCCTGAGGTCATAATTACATAAATGTGAGGAAATGTGACATCACCTCGTTAACATACACACTTTAACATCGCAGCTGTTTCCTCCCAAATGTTTCCATCTTTTCATCTCCAGTTTTCGGCTCTAGATTGAGTCGTTGGAGCAGAACCTGCAGTCATGATGGGTCTTTATCCAGTTTGCAGATGAGATATTTCCTGCTTTGAAAGGGTCCACAGAGGGTTCCCGTCTGCTGTCAACACCTCTTCATGTGCGTCTCAAGCATTTCCTTTCTTCACAGAAGGGGGGGGGTTGGTGACTCCCTGCTGTCAGACAGGAGAAGGTTCCTCCTGTGATGTGGCTCCACCACTGACTGTAGATGTTCACTGCTGGGGGGGCTTTGAAGCCCAGCTCTGTGTCTCCTCAACTGATCACAGAAAAAGCTTCAAAGTGAAAGAAGCGTCCTCATATGTGATGGTGGAAACCATCAACGGAAACAACCCTGCAGATTTGAGAAGGTTCTCAAAAAATAATCAGTTTAACATTTACAGCTTTTATTGTTGCTCATGGATGAAGGAGAAGTGGAATATTTAGCACATCCACATTTACAGAGGTCACCTCAGAGTTAGCGTGCTAACTTTATGTTCAAGCTAATGGAATACTGTCATGAGCTCTGTGATGATCATCCAGGAGGATCCATGATGGATGGGTGGATGGATGGATGATGGATGGATGATGGATGGATGGATGGGTGGATGATGGGGATGATGGATGGATGGATGGATGGATGGATGGATGATGGATGGATGGATGGATGGATGGATGATGGATGGATGGATGGATGATGAAGGATGGCTGGATGGATGGATGGATGATGGATGGATGGATGGGGGATGGATGATGGATGATGGGTGGATGGATGATGGATGGATGAGGATGGATGAGGGTGGATGGATGGATGGATGATGGAGATGGATGGATGGATGATGGGTGGATGGATGGATGGATGGATGGATGATCGATGGATGGATGATGGACAGATGGATGGATGGATGGATGAATGGATGGATGGATGAATGGATGATGGATGGATGGATGGATAGATGATGGATGGATGGATGGATGGATGGATGATGGATGTATGATGGATGGATGGATGGCTGGATGGATGATGATGTATGATGGATGGATGGTGGCTGGATGGATGGCTGGATGGATGATGGATGGATGATGGATGGATGGATGATGGATGGATGGATGGATGGATGGAGGATGGATGGATGGATGATGGATGGATGGATGGATGGATGGATGGATGGATGGATGATGGATGGATGGATGGATGGATGATGGAGTATGATGGATGGATGGATGGATGGATGATGGATGGATGCTGGATGGATGATGGATGATGATATGGATGAGGATGGATGGATGGATGGATGGATGATGGATGTATGATGGATGGAGGATGATGGATGGATGGATGATGGATGTATGATGGATGGATGGATAGATGGATGGATGGATGGATGGATGGATGATGGATGTATGATGGATGGATGGATAGATGGATGGATGGATGGATGATGGATGTATGATGGATGGATGGATGATGGATGGATGGATGATGGATGGATGGCTGGATGGATGATGGATGGATGATGGATGGATGGATGATGGATGGATGGATGGATGGATGGATGATGGATGGATGGATGATGGATGGATGGATGGATGGATGGATGGATGTCTGGATGGATGATGGATGGATGATGGATGGATGGATGATGGATGATGGATGGATGGATGGATGAGGATGGATGGAGGATGATGGATGGATGATGGATGGATGGATGGATGATGATGGATGGATGGATGGTGGATGGATGGATGATGGATGGATGGATGTATGATGATGGATGGATGGCTGGATGGATGATGGATGGATGATGGATGGATGGATGGATGATGATGGATGGATGGATGGATGGATGGATGATGGATGGATTGATGGATGGATGGATGGATGTCTGGATGGATGATGGGTGGATGATGGATGGATGGATGATGGATGATGGATGGATGGATGGATGAGGATGGATGGAGGATGATGGATGGATGATGGATGGATGGATGGATGATGATGGATGGATGGATGGTGGATGGATGGATGATGGATGGATGGATGTATGATGATGGATGGATGGCTGGATGGATGATGGATGGATGATGGATGGATGGATGGATGATGATGGATGGATGGATGGATGGATGGATGATGGATGGATTGATGGATGGATGGATGGATGTCTGGATGGATGATGGGTGAATGGATGATGGGTGGATGATGGATGGATGATGGATGGATGATGGAGGATG
Organism: Takifugu flavidus; assembly: GCF_003711565.1. Taxonomy (NCBI): domain Eukaryota; kingdom Metazoa; phylum Chordata; class Actinopteri; order Tetraodontiformes; family Tetraodontidae; genus Takifugu; species Takifugu flavidus. The sequence continues at coordinate 6,976,232 of NC_079539.1, read as the reverse complement.
ATGGATGGATGGATGGATGATGGATGTATGATGGATGGATGGATGGATGATGGATGATGGATGGATGAACGTAGGAAGAACCCTTATGGAGCAGCTAATAGCTTCTTCACCTTCTTCACAGCGTTGCTCAAATACCTGTTTTATTCAGGAAAAGCAGCTTTTAAACACCTGTCTGGCGGCTGGTGTGGCTCCTCCCACCCAGGGTCACCTGAGTCCAAGGCCCCTCCCCTCCCCTAAAGCAGGGCCGTTACAATGGTGTGAAGAACAGTTCTTGGTGGGTTTCCACACTTTTCTCTGTAAATTCTGGTCCTGCTCTTCATCCTCCCAGACTGGATGAGGACCACCGGCCGTCAGCTGGATTGTGATTGGGAAAGGTCGTGACCTCTTCACAACAATGAGCCACATACAGGAAGACCCGCTGAGTGTCAGTGTGTAGTTGTGTCATTTGTGCACAAGTGTGATTTTCCTTCAGCACAGTCTGTCCACGGGCCTCCAGCCAGAACGTCTCCATGAGACAAACACAGGAACAGGAGCTTTAGCCTCCCTCCCTGCCCAGTTTATTAGTTCCCAGGAGAAGCTCAAACAACAGTTTTCTCATTAAACGTATTCTTTGTTTTTCACCCTCATCAGAGGAAGATTTTCATTTCTCAAAGTCGCTTTTAACAAATTACAGGATCGTTTTATCTTTGCCTCATCATCCGTTTATATTTCCAACCCAACAAAAATGGACTTTTGGAATGTGAAGGCATAAGACATTCATCATCCATGAGACGTCCATCATCCATGAGACGTCCGTCATCCATGAGACGTCCGTCATCCATGAGACGTTAGTTTGGATTAGTAATGGTCTTTTTTCCTGTTTTGGCACCTTCATTGTTGAAGGTCTTGCACAGGACACAAATGACACAAGAAGCTGCAGACAGTTTCTTTGGTGGAGTCATCGCGTGTCTTTTGACCAAGGAGACGATGCGCTCCACGATGACGGATCCTCTCTCTTCAGGTCAAACAGCACCTCCTCTGGAGTTCCCAGCTGGTTCAACAGACCCTTTTGGATTTTCTGGTTGAGGTTCTTGAAGGCCCCTTGGGTTGGTGTAAAAGACTTCACCCTCCACTTCAGCCCAGACCAGTTGTGCGATGTTATCAATAAGTGGTTGTTTGCTCCTCCCAGTGACCTTTGGCCTGTAACACACATTAAGAACCACTTTCTCATTAAAAACGAGATGTAGTTCTGGGCCATTTCTCTTGAAAACGTGTACTTGACTTCTGATGCCACTTCCTCCATGGGAAGGGCTGACTTGTCCAAGAGCTCCTTGAACCTAGTGGACAGGAACCAATTCATGCTGCTCATGAATACCTACACTGTTGTGCGTATGTCAGCCTGTATTTTAGTGATCCTCTGAGGGACCGACGAGCTCTTCTAGGGTAGCAGACTCACCCTGGTCACTGGGGGAGGCACTACCATGGGAGGCACTACCATGGGGCACTACCATGGGAGGCACTACCATGTGGCACTACCATGGGAGGCACTACCATGGGAGGCACTACCATGTGGCACTACCATGTGGGCACTACCATGGGAGGCACTACCATGGGAGGCACTACCATGGGAGGCACTACCATGGGAGGCACTACCATGTGGGCACTACCATGGGAGGCACTACCATGGGAGGCACTACCATGGGAGGCACTACCATGTGGCACTACCATGGGAGGCACTACCATGGGAGGCACTACCATGTGGCACTACCATGTGGCACTACCATGGGAGGCACTACCATGGGAGGCACTACCATGGGGCACTACCATGGGGCACTACCATGGGAGCACTACCATGGGAGGCACTACCATGGGAGGCACTACCATGGGAGGCACTACCATGTGGCACTACCATGGGAGGCACTACCATGGGGCACTACCATGGGAGGCACTACCATGTGGGCACTACCATGGGAGGCACTACCATGGGAGGCACTACCATGTGGCACTACCATGTGGCACTACCATGGGAGGCACTACCATGGGAGGCACTACCATGGGGCACTACCATGGGGCACTACCATGGGAGGCACTACCATGGGAGGCACTACCATGTGGCACTACCATGGGAGGCACTACCATGTGGCACTACCATGTGGCACTACCATGTGGCACTACCATGGGAGGCACTACCATGTGGCACTACCATGTGGCACTACCATGGGAGGCACTACCATGTGGCACTACCATGGGAGGCACTACCATGGGAGGCACTACCATGTGGCACTACCATGTGTTCGTAGAGGAGCTCACACAGGTTTTGTGTGAATAAGTAGACGAGAAGAGAGAGAGATGAAAGGGCCAAAGTGACTGTTTTGGGCCTAATGTTCCATGACAGAGAACCAAGGTTCTGTCAAGGGGAGTCTAAGCTGCATTCTCTCTCTGAGACACACACACACACACACACACACACACCATCCCACCCTCGGTCTCATTTTGCCTCTCACATCCAGTCTTTCTTCCCTCTCTTTCATTTCCTGTCATTTATTCTGTTTTCCTTTGCAGGATGAGATTTTTGAGCTTTAATGTTTCATTGTGTAACTTCTGTTTCCACCCACACGTCAGTAATTAACGGGACGCGTCCCTCACAGGGAAGCTGGACTGTCTCAGCAGTGGTCCGAACTAGACCAGACATGGATGGGAGCGAGTGTCCTGATGTGTCAGCTGAGATGACAGGACCATATTTTTGTCTCCACTGTCGTCCAAGAGGTGGAGACGTCAGACAGATGAGCTGCAGCTCCTGTCTGACGTCTCCACCTCTTCCCACCTCATCCAATAAAATGAGCAGTCGTCTCTTAACGATGCTGGCATGACTGACTGGACGGAGTGGTTGCCATGGCGACTGGCGGTGAACTTGTCTGTTTGGGAGAGCACCTGCGCTCCTTTCTGGGTTCGTTTCCTTCACTTTCTGCTAGAAAGGCAGAAATGTGATTTGAATGTAATAAAACTGGAGGTCCTGGATGAGAGAACATCCTCAGCCTCACAAAGACGTGTTGAGGTGACGCGTTCTTCTCGCCTCGAGCTTGTCTCCTCCAGCGCTAACAGCTAACACCTGCTAACGGTTGTCCTCTCTCCCTGAAGTCTGCAGAGTGGGCTTTTATCGTTCGCTGCTGGAGGCTTTGTCCTGCGCTAAATGTCCACCGCACAGCGTGGCCAAGCAGGCGGGGGCCACGGCCTGCTCCTGTGAAGACGGCTACTACAAGACGGACGCTGATCCCCCCAACATGGCGTGCACACGTGAGGAAAATCACATGTTTTCATGCGTAGGTCCTTGATGTTTATCGGTAGGATCACATCCATCAAGTGGTGAAGAGGGTTCAGCAGCAGCATTAGCAGCGTTAGCATCTGTAGGGGCTCAGGCTAACGCCTCTATCCTGTTACAGGTCCCCCCTCTGCTCCACATAACGCCATCTCCAACGTCAACGAGACCAGCGTCTTCCTGGAGTGGTCCATTCCCATGGAAACAGGCGGCAGGAAGGATGTGCGTTACAACATCCTGTGCCGACAGGTCTTACCGGAGGGGAGGGGCCTGGAGGAATGCGGCCCTAACGTGCGTTTTTTGCCTCGGCGCCTTGGCCTCTCCAACACCTCAGTGATGGTGGCCGACCTGCAGTCACACACCAACTACAGCTTCCTGTTGGAGGCCGTCAACGGCGTCTCTGACCTGGACAAGGACCACGCCAAGCAGTACGTGACTCTCAACGTGACCACCAACCAGGCAGGTGGGTGATGTCGGCGTCACAACGGAACCACTCCTCATGTGGGTCATTATTACAGAACAATAACATTGTTATTAACAGGACTGAACTACACACAGCAGGAAAGAATAAAGAAGGAAATGGATTGAAAGCACTGTGTGTGCGTGTGTGTGTGTGTGGTGTGTGTGTGTGTGCGTGTGTGTGTGCGTGTGTGTGTGTGTGTGTGCGTGTGTGTGTGTGTGCGTGAGGGAGGTTTCTAGTTTCAGGCTTTTAAGATTTAGCAGATAAAGTTCTGTGCAAACGTCCACCCAGGCTACAGTTACTCTGTTTGCACAGATGATCTGTGGCCTTCTGCACACACACACACACACCACACACACACACCACACACACACACACACACACACATGCACACGCACACGCACACGCACACACACACACACACACACACACACACACACACACACACTCTGTTGCTGTGATGAAGGTCCGTCCAGCTGCCCCTCACAGGCAGTTCTGGTTGCATCCAGATGATGAACAGCTTCTTCCTCTGCTGGTTCTCGGCTCCTTCAGCAGAGACACAGGTGATGAAGATGTGTGGTCGGTTCTGGCGGCTCAGAGGTTCATCCCAGAGGTTCTGCTGCTGCAGGAGAGGGGAGCATCGCCTGGTGTCTGCAGGCTCCTCAGCTGGTGGAACATGAAGCTCTGACAGCTCCGTTCCAGCGTCTCAGTAGAACCTCTGGTTTGGACCTTCTGGTGCTGAATCCACACTGACGGAGATCTCCAGGCCAACTAAGTCTGTCCTCCATCATCTGATGTTTCCTCCAACAACTGGTGTCTTGTGTGTCTGCAGCTCCTTCACCCGTCAGCGTGGTGAGGAAAGGTCACACGGGCAAGAGCAGCATCGCCCTCTCATGGGCGGAGCCTGATCGCCCCAACGGCATCATCCTGGAGTATGAGATCAAGTATTTTGAGAAGGTGCGTGTGGGCACGAGGAGATGGTGCAGATGTTCTGAAGCAGATCCTGGATTTGAGGATTGTTTTTAACTAAAGTGATTTCAACATGAACAGCAGAGTGAGCCTTCATCCTTCTGCCCCTCATCTTCTCCTCCTCATCTCCTCCTCTTCATCTCCCCCTCCTCATCTTCTCCTCCTCCTCATCTTCTCCTCCTCATCTTCTCCTCAGCTTCTCCTCCTCATCTTCTTCTCCTCATCTCTTCTCCTCCTCATCTTCTTCTCCTCATCTCTTCTCCTCCTCTCCATCTCCTCCTCATCTTCTCCTCCTCATCTTCTCCTTTTTATCTTCTCCTCCTCATCATCTCCTCCTCATCTCCTCCTCATCTTCTCCTCCTCATCTTCTCCTCTTCATCTTCTCCTCCTCAGCTTCTCCTCCTCGTCTCCTCCTTTTTATCTTCTCCTCTCTTCTCCTCCTCATCTCCTCCTCATCTTCTTCTCCTCATCTCCTCCTCATCTTCTCCTTTTTATCTTCTCCTCCTCTTCATCTTCTCCTCCTCATCTCCTCCTCATCTTCTCCTCCTCTCCATCTCCTCCTCATCTTCTCCTCCTCATCTCTCCTCATCTTCTCCTCAGCTTCTCAGCCTCATCTCCTCCTCCTCATCTCCTCCTCCTCATCTCCCCCTCCTCATCTTCTCGTCTTCAGCTTCTCCTCCTCAGCTTCTCCTCAGCTTCTCCTCTTCATCATCTCATCCTCAGCTTCTCCTCCTCATCTTCTTCTCCTCCTCAGCTTCTCCTCCTCATCTTCTTCTCCTCATCTCTTCTCCTCCTCATCTCCTCCTCAGCTTCTCCTCTTCATCTTCTCCTCCTCATCTTCTCCTCCTCATCTTCTCCTCTTCATCTTCTCCTCCTCCTCATCTCCTCCTCTTCATCTCCCCCTCCTCATCTTCTCCTCCTCATCTTCTTATCTTGCAGAGGTCAGGATGTATGAATGCTGCAGGGTTTGTGGTTAGCGGTTTGCTAATGGCTTCTGGCTAATGGAGCATTTAGCTTTGTTTAAACCTGATCTGATGACAGCCATGAACCTGATACACACACACACACACACACACACACACGCACACACACACGCACACACACACACGCACGCACGCACACACACACACACACACACACACACACACACACACACACAGGTGACTCATACAGGTGAAGCAGAGCCCACCACTGATGCCGTGTTTCTCCTGCAGGAGCAGGACTCCAGTTACACCATCATCAAATCCAAGGAGACGGAGATGGTGGTGCAGGGCCTCAAGCCGTCGTCTCTCTACATCTTCCAGGTCCAGAAGAAATCACAGAACAAATAGAATTAAAAACCCAGTTGAGAGCAGACTGGATCCAGTTTGTGTGATTATAATTCCGGGTGATGGTTGGAGAGGAGCAGGAACGTGGAGGAGAACGTTGAAACTTCCTGTTTCTGCAGCACACTCATACACGTTTGGGTTGACAGGTGCGGGCCAGAACCTCGGCGGGTTACGGGGCGTTCAGCCGGCGTTTTGAGGTCCAGACCAGCCCGTACTGTAAGTACAGCTGATGTCCACAGGTCCGTCCGTCTGTCCCTCTGACTCCACACGTCTCCGTCCATCTGACAGTCAGAGCCACCAGTGAGCGAGCTCAGGCCTCCATCGTTGCCGTGGCCGTCACCCTGGCGCTGGTTCTTCTGGCGCTGGTTGCTGGGTTTCTCCTCAGTGGACGGTAAGAGATCAGAGATCTGGGATCTGGGATCAGAGATCTGGGATCAGAGATCTGGGATCTGGGATCAGAGATTGGAGATCAGAGATCTGGGATCAGAGATCAGAGATCTGGGATCTGAGATCGGAGATTGGAGATCAGAGATCCGGGATCAGAGATCTGGGATCTGAGATCTGGGATCTTAGGTCTGAGATTTGGGATCAGAGATCAGAGATCTGGGATCAGAGATTTGGGATCGGAGATCTGGGATCAGAGATCTGGGATCAGGGATCTGGGATCAGAGATTTGGGATCGGAGATCTGAGATCAGAGATTTGGGATCAGAGATCTGGGATCGGAGATCAGGGATCTGGGATCAGAGATTTGGGATCGGAGATCTGTTGGAAATATTGAACAGTCGTTTGGCTTCGACTGCACAGAGCAACAATCTGAGCTGTCCAGAACGTGGCCCTCTGGTGGCCCTCATCCTGTTGGTGCCTTGGCCTGGACTCTGGATCCTGCTGAACGTTTCTAAACCAGATCCAAGTTTGGTTCTCTGGATTCCAAAATGATCGACTGAGCGACTCTGAACACGTTTCCTTTAATTACCCGTCTGTCCGTCCGACTTCTTCCAGGATTTAAAAACCACCCAGAGACTCAGTTTGACTCCTCCCCCACTGGCAATGTTCCAGTGTTGGGTTGAGGGCATGAACACACACACACACACACACACCCACACACACCCACACACACACACCCACACACACACACACACACACAGAGTCTTGACATCTTAATTCTTTACAGTTTCAGAATTTGCCCCATGATGGTGGAGCTGATGCTGTGTGTGTGTGTGTGTGTGTGTGTGTGTGTTTGCATCTCCAACACAATATTTAGTCATTAAATAAGAAGAATGGAGTTGCTGATTGCAGCAAGTGTTTTTCCTGAAAGTTGTGTTAATCGGCTTAGCTTTAGTTTTAATTCCTGTCATTGTGTGTGTGTGTGCGTGTGTGTGTGCGTGCGTGCGTGCGTGTGTGTGTGTGTGTGTGTGTGTGTGCTCTGGAGCTTCCTGGTGTTGGGCCTCATCTCTGCCTGTGGGAGGTGACGCTGGTTCTTCTCCCCTCAGGAGATGCGGCTACAGCAAAGCCAAGCAGGACCCTGAAGAGGAGAAGATGCACTTCCACAACGGGCACCGTAAGTTCAGGAGCAGCAGCTCCTGCACAGGCGTCAGGAGTCACCGCGCACGTCTGAACGTGCACGTGTCGCTCTGAGCACCGTCGGTGTGTGTGCTACAGAGACCCCATTAGTGGGGTTAACCGACACGTGTGTGGACGTGATCTCACGGTCGCTCCACCTTTAAACACGCCGGCGTTCGGTGACCTGCTGGCGTTCAGGCCTCGTGCACGTTGATCAGAGCGAACACGTTGAAATGCTCATGATGCCGTTCATATGTGTGTGTGTGTGTGTGTGTGTGTGTGTCTGCAGTAAAGTTCCCAGGGGTCCGCACCTACATCGACCCCCTGACCTACGAAGATCCCAACCAGGCGGTGCACGAATTCACCCAGGAGATCGATGTGTCCTCCATCTCCATTGAGAGGATCATCGGAGCAGGTGTGTGTGTGTGTGTGTGTGTGTGTGTGTGTGTGTGTGTGTGTGTGGTCGTGCCGCCAGGTTCTGTGAAGGTTCTCAAAGAGCACCCGCTGATCCAGAACCAAGAGGAAGTGTGTGTGGAGGTGTGACGCTGTCCGTGGTTCACAGGGGAGTTCGGGGAGGTGTGCAGCGGTCCGCTCAGGCTGCCGGGGAAGAGGGAGCTCCTGGTGGCCATCAAGACCTTGAAGGCTGGTTACACGGAGCAGCAGAGGCGGGACTTCCTGTGGGAGGCGTCGATCATGGGCCAGTTTAACCACCCCAACATCATCCGTCTGGAGGGGGTGGTCACCAAGAGTGAGTGGGATGTCTCATACCAGTTCACACCAGTTCACCCCAGACAAACTCCCAGCAGATGAACGATGGTGAATAATAACGAGTTGAATCCGCTAATTTGGAGAAACGAGTTCAGAGTAGAACCATCAAAGTGGAAGAGAATTGATCATCTTTCCTGTTTGAGTGTGAGTTTTTCTGTTTCCTGCAGGTAAACCAGTGATGATCATCACCGAATACATGGAGAACGGGTCTTTGGACACGTTCCTCAAGGTAAGACGGACGTCCTGCGAGATCCTTCAGACTCACGAGGGAGAGTAACGTGATCTGGAGGAAGAGAAGAAAACATGAAACCACTGCTGAGCTTCCAGAATCCGTCCAAAAAGAAGCGTCAGCAGGAGAAAGTGCTGATCTTTGTAAACTGATGGACCAACAACATTTAGAAGGACTGAAGGTGTTTCACAAGCAGAAGAATCCAGAATCTTTCACATTTGGAGAGAAACGGTCTCATGAGATGTTCTGCTGCAGGCAGCTTGTTTCTGTTGGAGGACGTGCAGCATTTCAAAAAACAAAAAAAAGCCTAACAGCGGCTAACAGCGGCCAACAGTGGCTAACAGTAGCTAATAGCAGCTAACGGCAGCCAATAACAGCCAACAGCGGCTAACGGCAGCTAACGGCAGCCAACAGCAGCTAACAGTGGCTAATAGCAGCCAACGGCAGCCAACGGCAGCCAACAGCAGCTAACGGCAGCTAACAGCAGCTAACGGCGGCTAACAGCTGTCACTTAGAGAACACCCGGACCTGGCTACGGTTCGCCTGTCTTCCAACCCGTGTTCCAGTCTCTCGTGTTTTGCTCCTCCTGCAGAAGAACGACGGTCAGTTCACTGTGATCCAGCTGGTCGGGATGCTGCGCGGCATCGCGTCTGGAATGAGGTAAAGTCCAAATGCACCTTTAATGGCGGGCGCGAGGGTTCTCCCCTGACCTCCGTCCATGCGGGTCGCCGCAGGTACCTGTCCGACATGGGCTACGTCCACCGCGACCTGGCGGCTCGGAACGTCCTGGTCAACAGCAACCTCGTCTGCAAAGTGTCTGACTTCGGCCTGTCGCGAGTGCTGGAGGACGACCCGGAGGCTGCGTACACCACACGGGTAAGAGCCCCCACCAGGACCAGTGCCGTCCTGCAGGACGCCCCGTTAGAACCCGTCCCAGTCAGGCGTCCCGACCCGCGTCTGCTCGCTCACCCTGACAACGCCAGAACCGCGGCCGCCACCACCAACGTGTTGCTGGACTGGTTTTCCTGGGACAAGGGGGGCGTTCCTGCCTTTGAGCAAAGTGTTTCTGCTGTTTTCTAACTCCGGCTTTCATCTGTGCCGTCCTCAGGGGGGGAAGATTCCCATTCGCTGGACGGCTCCAGAGGCCATCGCATACAGGAAGTTCACATCAGCCAGCGACGTGTGGAGCTACGGGGTCGTCATGTGGGAAGTGATGTCGTATGGAGAGAGGCCGTACTGGGACATGTCCAACCAGGACGTAGGTTTGAGTCCAGCAGGAGCCTGGGATGAGTTGGGGGGGGGGGGGGTAGGAAGAGGAGGGGGAAGAGGGGGAGGAGCTGCTGTTTTCTTTGTTCCTGGTTGGTCGGTTTTCATCCTAAGTCCAGATCAGGACGTTTGGGAACAGACGCGTCAGGACGAGCTGATCACCTGATCACCTGATCACCTGATCAGCTGATCAGCTGATCACCTGATCACCTGATCACCTGCAGCAGACGTGTCACCTGTCGGCTCCTCTGGTCTCTGAGGAATTTCCTCAGATCTGCAGCCTGCGGATTCCCGCTCACGTCTTCCTCCCTCGTCTCTCGGAGGGAATATTCCATCTGGTTTTCCACCTCGGATCTTGAGAGCAGCTCTGATGGTTCCTCGCTCCGTCGCTCCCTTGTGTGAACATGACACCGGCATTTCCCAGAGTGCCTCATTCTGTCTGCTAATGCTAATGTTGGTGCTAATGCTAATGCTAACAGAGCTGCTGATATTTATCTCTATCAAATTCTTTGGTTCGGAATCTTTTTAGCTGCAGGCTGATAAATCGATCAGCAGCTGCTTTTAGGAACTGTTGATCTTCTGCATGAGATTGTTTTCTGCTCGATGGCGGGTCGTGTTGTACGCTAACAGGAAGTCAGCGTTAGCTTCAGGACTGTTTGACACACTTTGTTCAGAAGACCCAGACTGGGCCTTCACCAGGACCTCAAGAAAACGAGACCCCAGCAAAGAAGAGGAGGAGAGAAACAAAGGCCACAGCGTTTCCATCCCCTCCCTGTCCGGAGTCTCTGAGGAGTTTAGGAGGATCCTCCAGAAACACGACACACCGGTTCAGTTCAAACCCAGCAACACTCTCAGACAGAGGCTGGTCCACCTGAAGGACAAGACACCAAGACCCAAACAAAGTCAAGTTGTTTATGCTGTACAGCACCAGGAGGAACATGAGGAACATTGGGGAAACCAAACAACCACAGAAGAAGGCACAACACAGAGGTGCCACCTCTTCAGGTCAGGACTCAGCAGGTCCACCTACACCTAAAGGAGAGTGGGCACTCCTGCCAGGACAGCCCAGTACGGGTACTGGCCAGAGAAGACCGCTGGTCTGAGAGGGGGGGTCAAGGAAGCATCCATGTCAAATTGGAGAAACCATCCTTAAACAGAGGTGGTGGCCTGAGGCACTTCCTGTCACCCACAACAACACAGTCCTCTGCTCCTTCCACCAACAAACCAAATTCCAGGAGATCTGGAGACTCACCACCGAGTGATCCAGCAGACAAAGGGGAGACACCTCAACTGGAACCAGGTGAACGACCCGACCAACGACTCTCAGGTGACCACCCAGATCATTAGCATGCTAATAGTCCACAGGGGCGATATTTTCAAGCTCTGTCTCCAGAGAGTTCAGAACTGAAGAAGCCTCCTGGATAGAAGGAGAAACATCTTCAAAGAGAAGAAACAGTCCAGTTGACCTTGGAGAACTGTGACCCGGATGCTTGAGACATTTCAGGGATCCGTTCTCCTAAAAGGCTCCAAACCACATAATTACAACATGTTTCATGTTTAACGAGCGTCTCCTCTGTTGTAATTTGCTCTTCTGTTCACCCCACACCGATCTCAACCCGTCTGTGTGCAGGTCATAAAGGCAGTGGAAGAGAACTACAGGTTACCGGGTCCCATGGACTGTCCGGAGGCTCTGTACCACCTGATGATGGACTGCTGGCAGCGAGAGCGCACCAGCCGACCCAAGTTTGACGAGGTCGTCTGTCTGCTGGACAAGCTGATCCGCAATCCCAGTTTGTTAAAGGCGCTGGTCAACTCCTCCCACAGGTCCAGTTTGGGTTTCATACTGGTTCCGAATGCTCCAGAATGAGCAAGTTTGCTTGATCCCTTGTGTGAATTGTTAAACTTGGGGCAGGTACGAGTCCACGAACAGTAAGGATGAAAGTCCGGGCTGGACGGGACGGTTTGTCCAGGTTAATTCTGGACAGACGAGACCCTGTCTCTTTGATGTTCCTGACTAGGCTGTCAAACCTGTTGGTGGAACACGCCAGTGAAGAAGGAACCTGCAGCAGTCGGCGGCAGACTGTCGGCGAGTGGCTGGACTCCATCAAGATGGGTCGTTACACCGAGCTCTTCGTGGAGGGGGGGTACTCCTCGCTGGACACGGTGGCTCACATGACCTCAGAGTAAGATCCCAAATCACCTCATGTTCAAAGCCTTCCCAGGTGGAGCTGAAGAACCTGCAGACCTGCTCGGTGATCCGGAGCTTCAGTGTTCTGACTCCAAAGTTCTGATGGCAGTTTTGTTTTTCAGAGATTTAAGACGAGTCGGAGTGAACCTGGCTGGACATCAGAAAAAAATCATCACCAGTATCCAGGAGATGAGGGTCTACATGAACAGCAGCAGCACTGCTGTAAACATCTGACACACACACACACACACACTCACTCACACATTCACAGACACACACTCACTCACACACCCGTGCTCACATACAGGCTTTAAACGGACCCAGCAACAAAAAGGTGGGAGCTGCAGTGGGACCTAGAGCGGATTAGCACTTTTTAAGGACAGAGAACTTCAGTGTTGCTGGGAAATACAGACTTGTGGGTTCTGGGGGCTGTTTGTTCCAGCTCAGACAGAACTCTTCATCAGACTGCCAGTTCTGGTGAACAGAACCCAGGAATCAACGTTCTCAGGCAGTTGAAGTAATAATGGACCGTGGCAATGCTTTGAATTTCGTGAACAATATTCACACACTGTACTGGAAGGTTGCTTTTGAGGAGTCAAGTCTTTTCAGATGAGATCACGCCGGAGCCGAAGAACCTTCTGGCTTTGTTCTTACTGAATCAACACAAAATCTACAAAAAATGTGAAAAGTTCTGAATGTAAAGTTCGACACAAAAGGCACAAAACGCTCAGGTTCAACATCGACCTGTCAGGTGCTCATTGAAGGTTCTGACATGTTCGGCCTCCTCCTGCACCTCCTCAAAGTTTCTTTATACACGGACATACATGTGCACGCTTACGCACAACTTCTTTGCAGCCCTGGTGAAGGTTCTACCAGCAACATCTCATGGCCTCACGCAGACTGGAGCCAAAGTCTTTGTTCTGATCTGGATTCTTCACCAGTTTCAGGAGAACCATTTTCACAAATAGAACTGGAGCATTCACACAGGTTCTTCTGTCACGTGAAGTTCTTCCTGTAGTATCGAGCTGGAACGTTTGAGAATTCAATCAAGGAAGTTTCTTCTGCCGATTCTCAAATATCAGATTCTCCTGGGAACATTTTCAGATCATCTGAAAGATTGTTTGGATCCAGAGGGGTCCCGATGCAGCCTTCAGGTACCACAGTCTCACCTCAGCTCACTGAACCAGACATCAACAATTCTTTCTTTATGTTTTCTGTTTAACTCTGAAATCTTATTTGTGTTTGATGGAAGCACTCTGTGTATATAATGTATTATATATTTAAAGCAGGGGGCATCGCTCTGTCTGCGTTGGTATTGACCCAGAAACTTCTTATGCAGAGTCAGTATCAGCAGTAATGATGACCTGTGGCCCCACAAAAAGGTCCGTTCTGTGTTTCATTCAGAGGGACCCAAACTGAGATGATGATGATTGAGTGTAACAGCAGGCACACGGACTTCCTGTCCTGATCTGCAGCTCAATCATGTCGTGATGAGGCTGACTTGTCTGTGGCCTAATATGTTGTTTTGTTGCATAAACTTGAACCTTGGTGACGACTGGAACAGAGATGAGAGCTGACAACTCCCCTTTGCAGATGATATACTGACGTCTGTCGCTGTTGAGCTGCGAGTGCTGTAACGAAGGAATGAGACTGGAGAGGAAGTTTTTGGAGAGACGGCGTCACTCGACTGTTAGAGAAGAGGAATGTAACTGATTTAGAAAAGTTTCGTCTTTAAACACCCAGAATTTTGACTGTTGCCACAACAGCGTTTCAAAGGTGAAGCTGGTTGCAGTATTGCACAATTTATGATGGTTGTCAATTTAAACTCTTTTAAGGTAAAAAGACAAAAATAATCAGTGGGTGTCCTTTGGAGATGGTTCCCCACCCAGAACCCCAGTAACTGTTAGCATTAGCTTCGGTGGTTTGCTGTTGACCAACCAATCCTGAACAACACCTGAAGGCCACCTGTTTTTCCAGTGTTTGTCATTGAGGACGAATTGACCGTGCTAATGTTGTTTTTATTGATCGACTGGACCGTCAGTTGATTTTCATTTTGTTTGGTTTTCTTTATCCCTTTCGGGGTCACGTCGAGGGTGCGGGAACATTCCAGCAGCTCATCACAGGGCCGTGTCAGCGGTTGTGGGTTCGGTACCTTGCTCAGGGGTTTTGTCCGTGCTGGGTCTTCTCAGCCCCGTCCTCAACAGACTGAGGTACCACTGCCCCAATAACCTCAAAGAGTCACCAGGGTAAAATGGTCGTTCTTTCCTCATTGAGGCCAGACTTCACCTCAGTTGGTCACATGATTTCCTGGTGTTTTTAAAAGTTGAGTGACTGTTTCTGCATCGTCTTTGTGGTTTACAACATCGGACGGTTGCAGATTTGACTACATGAAGGTGAATCGAGATACCACCCTCACCCCCCCCCCCCCCACCAAATGCTGCAGAAAACCCTCCTTGAACTTCACACAATTGGCTGTTTTTTGGTGGATTTGTCAAATGGGGCATGAAGAACTGAACAGCACACCTTTGCAAGTGCCTCTCTTCTTTAAGCACCATTGTTTCCTCTCCTGTGAAAATGTTTGGTTGTTGCCAACAGTCTCTGCGAAGAAGAATGTCAGACGATGTGTATGTTGGAACTACTTTAATTTGCACTTTATGAGAAAGCTGTTGCCCTTTTTTGGACTGAAAATCTTTCCAGATGACTTCTGCTGTTCATTATTAGTATTGAACATATATATATATATATATGTGTGTGTTTAATACTAAGATATATATATAAAGTAACTGTTCTGTAATTACCACTTCAATGCTTCCTGTCAGCTTGACAACCAAGCACAAGACATCGACATTTTTAGAATAAACTCTTGACGTGTTCTAGTTAGTGTGGTATCATTTTTTGCACACGTCACAGGAGTTCAAACACCTTCAGAAGGAAACTGCAGGGTTTAAATATTTGACATGTGACTGTCAGCAACATAGATTTCATTTCTTTAAGGATTCTTGCTCTTGTTTAGTGGAAACCAAGCACAGCGAACCATTAGCGTGTGGTGGTTATTCAGTCGTGACATCAGGCAGGACGAGAAGCCAACCTGCTAAAGAGAACTGTTGTCTTGAGTTTATCACCATCTGGCTTTAATTTTATTGGATAACAGTAATAAAGAAACTGCGTAAAAGCAATAATGTTAGCATTCGCGTCCATAAACTGTTAAATGGTCTTCTGACATTGTTCTAAAAAGAGTTTTATTCTGCTGGCACTCCTGGTGCTATTATAATGATTTTTGAAGGTTATGACTTGTTTTATTTCGGTGGAATCAGTTTTATTCATGTAGCTCCGCCCACTTCATGGTTGTACAGGTAGTGTTTTTATTTGATATGGGGGGGAAACGTGGGTTTTTTCTTGGAGGTTAAGCGTAAAACACAGCTTTTAATGACCCTCAATCATGTTTTTGTCATTCTTGATAAGCACAGTGAAATTATTACTCGATTGTTGTGCTCTTGCTTTGCCTTTCAGGCTGTTGTGTACATTTGTGTTGATGTTTTTGTAGCGTGTTCTCAAATTCTCTATTTTTGTAATAAATTTTTTAAACAGCTGCTGTCCTGAATCTAGTCCCTTTCTCGTTGCACTATGCCCCCTACTGGTTGGTTCTGGTGGTGTTTTCTGCCTCCGCAAGTTAATAATTAATTTCAGAAATTTAAACATTATCAGCCAGTCAAGATGAGCTTTGTAAAACATGTGAAAACTACGCACTTTAACATTTGTGTGATTTCAAAAAGAAGCTAACGTGTTAACAACCTTCACATTGGGAAATCGCAGGATATATCAGCAAATATGACGAGACTCTCATCTGTGTTTTGTTGCTCAGAAGATCACAAATGAACCCAGAGCTGGTTTCTCGTCCTGTTTCACATCTGAATTTGAAATAATCTGATCCGAAGTGATGATGCAGCAAAAAACCTGCTGGTTCCTTGAAACAGGTGTGATCAGAGTTTATTGAGGTTTTACAAAGGAAAGATCTTGTTTGGTGGTAACCTTGAAGATCAGATTCAGTTCAGCTTCTGCTGTCGTTTATATGTAAATATCAGCACCGTGAGTGTGTGTGTGTGTGTGTGTGTGTGTGTGTGCAGATTTCTGATCTCTGGGGGACGTCCGCCGCCTCCAGGTGATGACTGTTCTTGTAGACACAAAAGGTCTATGAAGGTGAAATTAGCCATCACACCATCGGTGCAGCCATTACTGAAACCTCTGTATCAGCTGGAAGAGAAGAGCGTGTGTGTGTGTGTGTGTGTGTGTGTGTGGGAGGGAGTGGGGGGTTGTATTCCCAGTGCTGCTGACTGGGATTGTTCTTGGATGGATGGCTGGGTTTGGGCATGTTTTGATACATCTTCATATCTGCAGGACAGGATCGTTTGTACCTCAGGTCTGATCTGGGCTCCAGCAGGCGGCTCTGCGTCGCCGTGTCCGTCTGCAGCTGTGGGGGCGACACAGTCATTTTCTGTTGAGGTGTCGGCGTCCCGAGGGACATCTGGAAACCATCAATGTCTCTTGAATCATTATGGACGACCTTCAGCAGAACCTCTGATGTCTGCAGGCGAACACGTGATTCTCATCCCAGTCTGGTCAGACTGGGAAAACACGGCTGATGAAAAAGATTCCAGCAACAAAGACTTTTCATTCATCTCTCCTCCAGACTGGAGCTCCAGTCGCTCGTGTCCTGATAGACCTGCTCGCTAGACCTGCTCGCTAGACCTGCTCGCTAGACCTGCTCGCTAGACCTGCTCGCTAGACCTGCTCGCTAGACCTGCTCGCTAGACCTGCTCGCTAGACCTGCTCGCTAGACCTGCTCACTAGACCTGCTCGCTCCTGTGTGGCGGCGGCCTCTGACAGCCATTTACCAGCTTCACCACCTTTGACCCGGAGCCACTGAGCTGCTGGTTAATGGCCTCATTTATTCTGCTTCTGGTCTGACTAGTGGAGTGGCTGGCAGACACACACACACACACACACACACACACACACACACACACACACACACACAGACAGGACAGCAGGCAGAGGAAACATTCGTCACTGGCCCAGATGTTTGTCCAAGGTCCTTTTTTCCAGCAGTCAATCACATGAACAAAAAAGTCCCCAGTGGTGCAGTGTGTGTGTGTGTGTGTGTGGTGTGTGTGTGTGTGTGTGTGTGTGTAGGTCAGTCAAGGTGAGAGGAAAGACCTGAGATGTAATATATTTTGAACAACTACAATAATAATAATTCTGTTCTTTCTTTTGTTCTATCTCTGTCTCACTCATTGTCTCGTTCTCTCTCTCTCTGTTTCACTCGTTCTCTTTGTCTCTCTATCTCTGTCTCGCTCATTGTCTCGTTCTCTCTCTCTCTCTCTTTGTTTCACTCGTTCTCTTTGTCTCTCTATCGCTGTCTCGCTCGTTCTCTCTCTCTCTTTGTTTCACTCGTTCTCTTTGTCTCTCTATCTCTGTCTCGCTCATTCTCTCTCTCTCTTTGTTTCACTCATTCTCTTTGTCTCTCTATCTCTGTCTCGCTCGTTCTCTCTCTCTCTTTGTTTCACTCGTTCTCTTTGTCTCTCTATCTCTGTCTC
>NC_079539.1:6923573-6953573 GCF_003711565.1 Takifugu flavidus | reverse complement strand
ATTGCAGTACTGGACCACAGAAGCCTGCATGTGGGCTCAGCTCAGCCTGTGGTGGCTGAGGTTCCGGTTGTTCACGTCCATCCTTCACGTCTGATGGACCGATCATGTAAATGTTGGATATCAGCGTGTTGGTTCTGTCATAAGCCCACAGACATCGTGACCGTGGGACTTCAGCCAAGCGTTCTCAGAGGTACTGAATGTTTCCGCTTTGCCCTTTGAGGTAGATCGGCCCCCCCACGGTTCTGTCCTGCCGGTTCCACGCCCTGCTCATCACTTAAGTGTCGTACTCTGTGAAATATTTGACAGGCAAACCAGGGTTAGCACTGAGCGGGCAGCTTCTGGAGCTGCCTCCACAGCGTCAGCATCTCTTTGGGACTCCGTCTGTGAACCAGCAGCACAGACCTGTAGGCACACGGGTTCCCCCGCTCCGATTCCGGCAGGTCGAAGGTCAGGAAGCCTGGGTGGTGGCTTGGCGCGAGGCCCAGCCTGTACAGGCACATGCCCAGATAAACGTCGTCTATGGGGAAGAGGCGCACTCTTTCTGACACCTCCTTCAGCCGGAGCGCGAGCGAGCTGCTGTAGACCACCCCCCCTCCTCCGGCGTACGGAGGATAGCTGCCTTTGTAGAAGCTCTCAGGAATGTAGTATTTTGTGGCGGGCTCTCGGTTCGGCATGGCGTTAACGATCACGTCCCCCACAAAGAGATCCAGGCCTGCATCGGTCTGGTTGGTGTAGAGCCGAAACAGGTTGTGCTCGTCCCACTGCTTGTGCAGAAAATCCATGAGGGCGCCTGTTCGCACAAAGACGTCATCGTCCCCTTTGAAGATGAAGGCGGCGCCGGGGCAGTGCTGCTGGAGCCAGTGCCAGAACAGAAGGTCCTTCAGGGTCAGATTAAAGAACGAGTCCCTGAAGTCCCACTGCAGGATGTCTCTGTACTTCTGGTTCTCCAGCTCAAGGAGGTTTCTCAGGTCTGGGTGAGGACCTGTGCTGGAGTCCTGCCGCCCAAGCAGAAAGACTGTCTGCACCAGTCCCCCTTTCTTACTGGTCTCCCCCTTCACCAGGCCGGTGCGCCCCCATGTCTCCCGAATGGCCTGTCTGTTTTCAAAGTTCCCCACCTGGGATTTGATGGCCATGAGGAGCATTGGAGGGTCCGGCTCAGAGCCGCTCTGGTCCCTGTGGCAGATGGCTGGCTGGTTGATGAGGAGGGTGTACTCCCGGCAGTGCATGGACCTGACAAACGCTCGGATCGGTTCAGGCAGGCTGGTCAGGTCATGCGTGGGGAGCCAGCACTTGTGCGACAAGCAGTCTGAGAGGCACTCCTCCTCCACCTCAAAGGTGGCGCTCGGCGTCCTGGTCCCGTTGCCCCGCAGGAGCGGATTGTGCTTCCGATCCCATGCGTGCTGCAGCTGGTTCCAGAGAGCGCCGTCCTCCAAACGCAGGTTCCAGAAAGGGCCCACCGGGTGAGAGGCCAGCGTGGAGGTGTTGGCTGTGATCCCCGGGGCCACGTAGTGGACGGAGATCTTGGGAGGCGTGTAGGAGATGGTGACAAATATGGAGACCATGACGTATATCAGGAGGTGTCCCGTCATCATGCAGGGCAGCAGGCACATACACAGCAGGCGCCCGTTGCATTTGCAGCACCTGCCCATCACCCACCACGTACGCACACCTGCAACCGTGGAGACATCAGGCGTGAGCAGGTGGGACTTTTACAGACGCTAGCCTACCTGAGACCTGGAACCCCCTGGAGTTCTGTCTCCATGCTGATGGTCCTCTGGGGGCTGTTATCCACACATTGAAAGCCACAGGCCCCAACAGACACCGGATGGAACATTGAACAGAGAAAAACATCCAAAAAGAAGCAGACGCCAACGGAAGCCCGTCACGTGACGCCCCCATCCCGCCAGCTCTCCCTCTTTCACGCCAAACCACCGAATCTGGAGACGGACAGTGAAAACGAACTCACTCACCGTTGTGTTCTCTGGCGGTTCTGAGCGGGATCACAGACACTCCTGGTCTCCCCGTAGCGCGAGTGTCTTCAGCTCGGTTACGGCTGGTTTCTGACGTGGCGTGTGCGCGGATCGTCCTTTGCGTCCATCCTCGTTGAAAGAAGCCGAGAACAACGTCCCGCATGAGCCGAGCGGCGCTGCAACCGCAGCCGAGCAACAGGTCCCTGGCGACGTGCGCGCCGAGCATGCGCTTCTGGCCAGGTGGGAACATCCACACGCACCACAACTTTTGGGTGCACGTTGAAGGGCTGATTTCTCCGTTGATATGATGATCTGATTTGCATCAAGGGGCTGCAGGTGCACATGTGCGCGTATTTGCATGATGTGGCCAAATGTCCCATGAAAGGCAAAGGTTGAGCCAACCCCCTCCAGCACTTATACAAAACGGATTGTTCTGTATGACCAAGGACTCGTGTCCCAGTGCTGCTCGTGGGCCAGTGCTCGTGGATCAGTGCTCGTGGGCCAGTGCTCGTGGATCAGTGCTCGTGGGTCAGTGCTCGTGGGCCAGTGCTCGTGGATCAGTGCTCGTGGGTCAGTGCTCGTGGGCCAGTGCTCGTGGATCAGTGCTCGTGGGTCAGTGCTCGTGGGCCAGTGCTCGTGGGTCAGTGCTCGTGGATCAGTGCTCGTGGGTCAGTGCTCGTGGGTCAAAGCCGCTTTAACACCGGTGTCGAATAGATCAAACTGCAGTATTCTGCCAACAGGTGGCGCTACACACAAAACATCCGCCACAATCAAAACAAATACTCATGTGAACAATGTGCTGAGTTCGACATGAACTAAAGGACAAAGCAAATGGAAATTCTGAAATGACTCGATATTAGGTTCTGTCACGGAATGCGGTTTAATAAAGTCTGACTCGGATGTTCAACATTCTCGTGCCAAGAAACAAGTGACGAAGTTTAATTCTTTTTTGATAGTTAGCTGACAGAATATAGAGAAGGTGATTAAACACTTGATTCGTGTTGCGTCTGTCTTCTATTGTTACACTCGGTCTACAAAAGACAATCAACTCCTGATAAACATCAGCGAGATACGGCGGAAGGAATGACTGATGTGACATTTAACCAATAGAAAACACCCCAATCAACGAGTTACGGGTTGAACCGCGGGGATCAGCCAATGGGATGCGAGAGGGGGCGGGATTTACGCGCCGCCGGGCTCTTCTGGTTTTGTGTGCAGGTTTGGTTGAGCTTTGAATGAGGGGCCATCATCGTCCCGGCGGCTCCGAGCTGAAAAATACAGTTTAAAGTCGCCGCGGTCGCCTTTGGAATGAACAGGCCGGTTCCGTTTAGGTGCACCTGAGCCTCCATACGGCCCCTCGTCCTCTCCTGGCCGGGTAAGTCGTGTTTTCCCTGCGAAAGCGGTCGGATCTGGCAGCGAGCGAACATGCAACAGAGCTGTTTATTTGTCGCTGCCACAGTAGCGCACTTGCTAGCGGATTAGCTCCGCGCTCCGCACCGACATCGAGCTGCTGCCCAACATTCCCCCCAAACCAACCCGAATCCACGTTAGATGGTTTTGGGTTGCGATAATCGACACACGCCGGTGAAATCCGGCCGCCTTTGGTGCACTTTATTGGAGCGATGCTGCCGAGTTTCAGCCTGAAATGTAGCATTAGCTTATTCTTCCAGCCGTGCTGGTCGTTAGCGCTCCGCCAGCTCGGAGCTCCGCATCCGCGTCTCGGCATCGGCAGATCGGGCTGCTTCCCCCGGCGCTCCCAGGAAAGTCCAGCTCCAGTTACCGAAGGCAGGTGTTGCTCTTATTAGCAGCGTGATTTTCCCCGTGGGCACTGATCCTTCCTGGGTGGAAGCGGGCTGGGATGTTGAGCCATTCCCACGGCAGGTGGTGCTCTTTGGAGCTGTCCAACGCCTGGACCCGCTGCATTCATTCCTGGAGAGATCTGGGATTTGCAGGATAAAATTCCACCGCCGAGACGAGGAATGTCCACCCGGGACGAGGAGCGGGACATTCCTGTCCGAAAGGAATAATTGGATTTTCTTCTGAGCCGGAGTTTGTGTCAAACTTTGACGTCATCAGGTGTGTCAGATGGTTCCCGGCCGGTTCTGAATCTGGGCCGGTTCTGGGCTGGTTGGAGCTGCTCTCGAGCAGGACTGGCCTCTCCTTGGTGAAAGCCATGGTCAGCACCAGAACAGGTTCACTTTAGGATCACCTGGGATCAGCCGTTATTACACTCATCAGTTAAACTCCTCCTCCAACAGCATGATTGGAATTGTTTGAATAAGGAAAAACCCAGAACGGTACCGGGTCTGAACTCGCGTTTTGGGACGTTACAACATGACAAACCTGTGAAATATCCATTATAACGCCGTCAGAACTGGGAAGAAGAGTGGATTCAGCAGAGGCTGATGACTGGACCTGCTCAGAGTGAGGCCACGCCCCTTGTTTGTTTGTTTGTTTGAATCTGGCTTTGTACATTCATCATAGCCATTTCTTCTCTGATCATGGACACTCAGAGCCTGGAAGACCCACTTTTGGATTCTTTTTTACCCTGAAGGCCGATGTTTGGAGGTATTTCCTTATCTCCCTGAAAGCCTGACTGATCCGGCTGGGACGTCCCTTGTGGCTGCGCCTTTTCCCATTTTCTCCTGGTCAATTTTCCTGGTTTCAGGGTCAGTCGGAGGACACAGCTGAGGGCAGGTGTCTCAGAGGCTGGAGCTCCTGGAGCACACATCAAAAATCGAGACTTGAAAAGTCTGTTACCGTGGCAACGCTAAACTGTGGGGAACATCACACGTTGTTTCCCCTCATTTGTGGTCAAAACGCTCGCATTTGCAACAGAACCTTCTGTCTGGTAGCAGTGAAGGAGCATCAGCACCTGTAAATGTGTGGTGTGAGAACTTGGGGCATCACTGGGTCCACTGGCATGAGGGAATCACCTCCATTCACCTGTGGAACCCCAGCGTGCACGGGAAAATAGGGACTTTTATGTTTCTGCCGGTGTTTCTTCTAGCTTAGCTGTAAAGGCATGACACAGGTGTAAAGCAAAGCAGGCCCTCACCTGAGGGAACCACCTGTGCACATGGAGCAGAATCATTCCAGGTGCTCGTGCAGCTCCGTCTCGCCGAGAACATGCAGAACTTCACAGCGTTGGCGCCCGGTGGTCTGCACCACCAAAGCTTGGATCTTAACTCGCTTTCAGAAACATGTTCATGCTGACTTTAAATCTTCTCAGCACTTCCTGCTCATGAATCCTAATTATGCCTCTTCTTTTTTCAGGTGTTCTTTGATGTTCTTCCACCTCCTCCTGATGCTCCCTTAACACGTTTCCGTGACTGATGCCTCTACCGTGACCTCATTTCGAATCCCAGCTCCACATATTTAATCTGAACATATAGGCTTTGGTTCTGAGCTTTGGCGGCCGCCATCACACAAACACGCACGCCACCATGTCCTCCATCCTTCCTTTCACTCCTCCGGTAGTGAAACGTCTTCTGGGCTGGAAGAAGACTCCAGCGGGGAGCGGAGGTGCAGGGGGAGGAATTGGAGGAGTTGGGGAGCAGAATGGAGGAGGGCAGGAGGAGAAGTGGTGTGAAAAGGCTGTAAAGAGCCTGGTGAAGAAGCTGAAGAAGACGGGACAGTTGGACGAGCTGGAGAAGGCCATCAGCACGCAGAACAGCAACACCAAGTGTGTGACCATCCCCAGGTGAGAGGGACCTTCCCCATACATGCAAACACATGATGCGTCTGGAGTCTCCTCACGCTTCAAAGCAGCAGCCGCAGCAGATTCACTTCCTCCTTCTGAAGCTGCACAAGGCAGCAGAAGTGAAAGCTGATTGGAGGAAACAGATGTGTGGAGCAGGGACACGATCACACATCATCTGGAATTCTCCAGCACCGCTGACGTACGTGGTGTTCAGCTGTTGCAACAGTGTTCACACATCCTGGGTCTCGTCTAACGTCAGAACAGTGATCAATTAGAGCACTAAAACACTGATGCCAACAAAGTAAGAGCTCTCTACGTGACCTCCAACTATACTGAGAGCATAGAGCTCTCTACGTGACCTCCAACTATACTGAGCATAGAGCTCTCTACATGACCTCCAACTATACTGAGAGCATAGAGCTCTCTACGTGACCTCCAACTATACTGAGCGTAGAGCTCTCTACATGACCTCCAACTATACTGAGAGCATAGAGCTCTCTACATGACCTCCAACTATACTGAGAGCATAGAGCTCTCTACGTGACCTCCAACTATACTGAGAGCATAGAGCTCTCTACGTGACCTCCAACTATACTGAGAGCATAGAGCTCTCTACATGACCTCCAACTATACTGAGCGTAGAGCTCTCTACGTGACCTCCAACTATACTGAGCATAGAGCTCTCTACGTGACCTCCAACTATACTGAGCGTAGAGCTCTCTACATGACCTCCAACTATACTGAGAGCATAGAGCTCTCTACATGACCTCCAACTATACTGAGCATAGAGCTCTCTACGTGACCTCCAACTATACTGAGAGCATAGAGCTCTCTACGTGACCTCCAACTATACTGAGCTTAGAGCTCTCTACATGACCTCCAACTATACTGAGAGCATAGAGCTCTCTACGTGACCTCCAACTATACTGAGAGCATAGAGCTCTCTACATGACCTCCAACTATACTGAGCGTAGAGCTCTCTACGTGACCTCCAACTATACTGAGCATAGAGCTCTCTACGTGACCTCCAACTATACTGAGAGTGTAGAGCTCTCTACATGACCTCCAACTATACTGAGCTTAGAGCTCTCTACATGACCTCCAACTATACTGAGAGCATAGAGCTCTCTACGTGACCTCCAGCTATACTGAGAGCATAGAGCTCTCTACGTGACCTCCAACTATACTGAGCATAGAGCTCTCTACGTGACCTCCAACTATACTGAGAGCATAGAGCTCTCTACGTGACCTCCAAGCACACTGACGGTGTAGAGCTCTCTACATGACCTCCAAGCACACTGACGGTGTAGAGCTCTCTTTTGTCCGAGAGCTGAGTCACCATAGCAGCAGGACCCATGAGGAAGGGCGGGGGTTTGGTGTGGAACCTGATCCACCTTCATCAGCCATTGAGGCACCTGTGTGTTTAGATCATCGAGGGCTCTGTGTGTGGCAGCATGTTGTCTCGTGTGGATCTGACGTCGGTGTTTTTTGACCCTCATCACTTTGGGTGTGGACAGAATGAAACGGAGAGGATGTCTGGTGGCTCCTGCACAGAAGAGGCCGGCGTAGATGTGACCTGGGGAACTTGTGAGGTGGCTCTGATAAGACGGAGCCACGTCTTGAAAATAACATTATACGTCGTCTTGTGTTTCCTCACGGGTTTGGCTGGTTTTATCCGGAGCGTCCTTCATGTTCTGGGTTCTTCAGCCTGCCAGCGACGCTGTCAGATGTTGAAGTGCTGCCTGATGGTGTTCACAGGTTTTAATCCTCAGCTGACTCCTCCATGAACTCGCTGTCGAGAGCTTGATGAAAGCCTCAGATACGTCTGCTTCTTTGTCTGAGAACCAGACTGGAATTTGGTGGATGGAGATAGGAGGTGTAGAGCTTTTGTAGAGCTCACAACAGAAGTGGGACTGCAGCAGATCTCCAGATAACACTCAGAGCTGGAAACCTGAGGATGGATGAAGATGAGAGGGAAGAGAAACATGGTTTGAAGCTTAAGATAAGATTTGGAGCTCTTCCTGAGGTATCTACTGCAGAAGCTCTAGAGCTCAGCAGTCGGACCTTCGCTGAGGAGCAGAAACTCCAGCCAGCAAAGAGTGACCAGGAGAACCTGCTACTGCAACAGAGCGGCCAGGCTGCTCAGCTCTGCAGGCTGCTCAGCTCTTCAGGCTGCTCAGCTCTTCAGGCTGCTCAGCTCTGCAGGCTGCTCAGCTCTTCAGGCTGCTCAGCACTTTAGGCTGCTCAGCTCTGCAGGCTGCTCAGCTCTTCAGGCTGCTCAGCACTGCAGGCTGCTCAGCACTTCAGGCTGCTCAGCTCTTCAGGCTGCTCAGCTCTTCAGGCTGCTCAGCTCTGCAGGCTGCTCAGCTCTTCAGGCTGCTCAGCTCTTCAGGCTGCTCAGCTCTTCAGGCTGCTCAGCTCTGCAGGCTGCTCAGCACTTCAGGCTGCTCAGCTCTTCAGGCTGCTCAGCTCTTCAGGCTGCTCAGCTCTCAGCTCTAGGCTGCTCAGCTCTTCAGTTTGCTCAGCTCTGCAGGCTGCTCAGCTCTTCAGGCTGCTCAGCACTGCAGGCTGCTCAGCACTTCAGGCTGCTCAGCTCTTCAGGCTGCTCAGCTCTTCAGGCTGCTCAGCTCTGCAGGCTGCTCAGCTCTTCAGGCTGCTCAGCTCTGCAGGCTGCTCAGCTCTGCAGGCTGCTCAGCTCTTCAGGCTGCTCAGCACTTCAGGCTGCTCAGCTCTTCAGGCTGCTCAGCTCTGCAGGCTGCTCAGCTCTGCAGGCTGCTCAGCTCTGCAGGCTGCTCAGCTCTTCAGGCTGCTCAGCTCTTCAGGCTCTTCAAGTTCTTCTGTCTTGCAGCACCTTTGAGTCATGGAAGTACAGAATAAATGTTTCATTTCTTCTTTCATCTGTCTGTTGTGTGAACACATACAGCATCGTGCACACTACGTGACCTCCAAGCACACTGACGGTGTAGAGCTCTCTTTTGTCCGAGAGCTGAGTCACCGTAGCAGCAGGACCCATGAGGAAGGGCGGGGGTTTGGTGTGGAACCTGATCCACCTTCAGTCAGCCATTGAGGCACCTGTGTGTTTAGATCATCGAGGGCTCTGTGTGTGGCAGCATGTTGTCTTGTGTGGATCTGACGTCGGTGTTTTTTGACCCTCATCACTTTGGGTGTGGACAGAATGAAACGGAGAGGATGTCTGGTGGCTCCTGCACAGAAGAGGCCGGCGTAGATGTGACCTGGGGAACTTGTGAGGTGGCTCTGATAAGACGGAGCCACGTCTTGAAAATAACATTATACGTCGTCTTGTGTTTCCTCACGGGTTTGGCTGGTTTTATCCGGAGCGTCCTTCATGTTCTGGGTTCTTCAGCCTGCCAGCGACGCTGTCAGATGTTGAAGTGCTGCCTGATGGTGTTCACAGGTTTTAATCCTCAGCTGACTCCTCCATGAACTCGCTGTCGAGAGCTTGATGAAAGCCTCATACGTCTGCTTCTTTGTCTGAGAACCAGACTGGAATTTGGTGGATGGAGATAGGAGGTGTAGAGCTTTTGTAGAGCTCACAACAGAAGTGGGACTGCAGCAGATCTCCAGATAACACTCAGAGCTGGAAACCTGAGGATGGATGAAGATGAGGGGAAAGAGAAACATGGTTTGAAGCTTAAGATAAGATTTGGAGCTCTTCCTGAGGTATCTACTGCAGAAGCTCTAGAGCTCAGCAGTCGGACCTTCGCTGAGGAGCAGAAACTCCAGCCAGCAAAGAGTGACCAGGAGAACCTGCTACTGCAACACAGAGCGGCCAGGCTGCTCAGCTCTGCAGGCTGCTCAGCTCTTCAGGCTGCTCAGCTCTTCAGCTGCTCAGCTCTTCAGTTGCTCAGCTCTGCAGGCTGCTCAGCACTTCAGGCTGCTCAGCTCTCAGGCTGCTCAGCTCTTCAGCTGCTCAGCTCTTCAGGCTGCTCAGCTCTTCAGCTCAGCTCAGCTCAGCAGCTCAGCTGCTTCAGGCTTTCAGCTTCTGCTCAGCTCTTCAGGCTGCTCAGCTTTAGGCTGCTCAGCTCTTCAGGCTGCTCAGCTCTTCAGGCTGCTCAGCTCTTCAGCTGCTCAGCTCTTCAGGCTCTTCAGTTCTTCTGTCTTGCAGCACCTTTGAGTCAGTGGAAGTACAGAATAAATGTTTCATTTCTTCTTTCATCTGTCTGTTGTGTGAACACATACAGCATCGTGCACACACACACACACACACACACGCACACCACACACACCACACACTCTCACACACGCCCTGTGAGAGTGTGTGTGGGAGAGAGTGAGTGTGTGTGAGAGAGAGTGTGTGTGTTGTGTGTGTGTGTGTGTGTGTGTGTGTGTGTGTGTGAGAGAGAGAGAGAGGCTGATTGATTGATTGACGGCTGATTGATTGATTGACGGCTGATTGATTGATTGATGGCTGATTGATTGACGGCTGATTGATTGACGGCTGATTGATTGACGGCTGATTGATTGATTGACGGCTGATTGATTGATTGACGGCTGATTGATTGATTGACGGCTGATTGATTGACGGCTGATTGATTGATTGACGGCTGATTGATTGATTGACGGCTGATTGATTGATTGACGGCTGATTGATTGATGGCTGATTGATTGACGGCTGATTGATTGACGGCTGATTGATGCTGTGGTCTCCGCTGATTGTGCTGATGCAGCAGCAGATGAACGGCTGCTGGTCCATCTGAGTGAGTCCATGTTCCATCTTCAGGCAGCTGCTGTTTAAGTCTCTTATTGTTCCTCAGCACCAATAAAAGACAAACCGTCTTCAGACGTCTGTGCTTTCATCTTGATTTGAACATTTACCATCGTTTTGCTTTTATTTGATCCTCACTTCACCTTGTGTGTGTGTGTGTGTGTTGTGTGTGTGTGTTTCTGTGTGTAGTAACTGCTCAGACCTTTGGGGTCTTGGTTCAGGCCACACGATAGAGCAGTGGGACTCTACAGGCATGTACGGATACCCTGACCACATCAGGTGAATACACTCGCCCTGCACACACACCCAGCCCTCCTCCCTCCTCCCTCCTCCCTCCTCCCTCCTGCAGCGGGGCCGTGCAGCATGGCTCCGCTCCGATATCGGACCGTCCTTCCTGACGTTCCGGCTCCTCCTGATGAACCATGACGCCCTCTTCCAATCACTCACACCTGCCAGCTCCTCACCTGTGCCCCTTCTCGTTGAGTTGAGCAGTTGTGCTCATTTGCTTTGGTCTTGAACCGCTTTGATGTCCTCAGGTCCCTGGATGGGCGTCTTCAGGTGTCCCACCGTAAAGGTCTGCCCCACGTCTTTTACTGCCGCCTGTGGCGGTGGCCCGACCTCCACAGCCACCACGAGCTGAAAGCCATCGATGCCTGCCAGTACGCCTTCAACCTGAAGAAGGACGAAGTGTGTGTCAACCCCTACCACTACCAGAGAGTGGAGACGCCAGGTAACCAGCCCGGCAGGTGTGGGGGCGCGGCGGGCAGGTGCCTGCGGTCCCTCGCACACGTGTGTGTGTGTGTGTGTGTGGTGTGTGTGTGTGTGTGTGTGTGTGTGTGTGTGTGTGTGTGTGTGTGTGCGTGTGCGTGCGTGCGTGCGTGCGCGTGTGCGCGTGTGCGTGTGCGCGTGTGTGTGTGTGTGTGTGTGTGTTAGAGGTAAGATCTTAAGACCGAGTCCGAGCCCGACCCAACCCGAAATTCGGGTCGGGCTTAAAATGCGTAAAATGTCAATCATTACGTTCGGGTCGGGTCGGGCCGGGCTTCTCTCTCGCTGACTTTTTTTTAATAAATATTTGTTTATAAAAATATACACTAAAACGATGTGTGGATACTAAACTAAGGAATACTTATTATAAATAAATAATTTGGATAAAACAGAGAAGGCGCTGTATGCTAATTGCTATTTAACTACTAAACAGAGCCAGACCATGCCGTGCGCACGTGAATGCCGCGGTCCCGCCCTCTTTTTAATTTTCCATCCATCCATCTGAGGGTTTATTTATTTCCCTTATTTCACAGGAATAACACGCACTTTACACCGAGGTGACCGCTCTGGACCACCTACCTCAGCGGGTCTGACTTCTCAAACAGCAGCTGGTCCAGAAACATGTATGAATGGATTCATCCGTGCGCGCAGTCTCCAGCGGAGGATTTTTCAAGTCTGTTGTTTCCGCCTTTAGTAACGAAGACTATAGTGAACCTGCTACGCCCTGGAGGCTTTACCCCGGTTTCCCTTCCTCGCGATCTACAATTCCTCCTCCTGAATCCTCACAAATAAAATATAAAATTTCGGGTTTGTTTCGGGCTCAGGCCAGCAAATCAAGTTAATTGATCGGGCTCGGGCCGGGTCGGGCTTTAATACCCCGGGCCTGGGTCGGGTCGGGCTGGATTTTTTAGGCCCGATCTTACCTCTAGTGTGTGTGTGTGTGTGGTGAGCTGAGTCTGCTGTGTCTCCGCAGTGCTTCCTCCCGTGTTGGTGCCGCGACACACGGAGATTCTGACGGAGCTTCCTCACCTGGACGATTTCACCAACTCCATCCCTGAGAACACCAACTTCCCTGTTGGCATAGAGCCTCCCAACAACTACATAGCAGGTGTGTGTGGGGGGTGTGTGTGTGTGTGGGGGTGTGTGTGTGGGGGGGTGTGTGTCTCAGCAGGTTCTTATTCCACGTGTGTGTCACAGAAACTCCTCCGCCTGGTTACATCAGTGAAGATGGAGAGACCAGTGACCAGCAGATGAATCAGAGCATGGAAACAGGTAACTCCTGCGGCGCCGCCGTGTCTGGAGCAGCAACGCTCCCGTCGCCATTGACGACGCACTTTTCCCACCTCAGGCTCACCTGCCGAGATGTCTCCGAGCTCGCTGTCCCCCGTCAGCCACGGCCTCGGTAGGGTTCCTCTCTGACGTCTGCCCGTTGTTGTGTGGAGGAGCCTCTGGGTGTTGACCTCTGCTCTCGATCACGATGTCCTCCAGACCTGCAGCCCGTCACCTACAGCGAGCCGGCGTTCTGGTGCTCCATCGCCTACTACGAGCTGAACCAGCGGGTGGGGGAGACCTTCCACGCCTCGCAGCCGTCTCTGACGGTGGACGGCTTCACCGACCCGTCCAACTCTGAGCGCTTCTGCCTGGGGCTCCTCAGCAACGTCAACAGGAACGCCACGGTTGAAATGACCAGGAGACACATAGGTAACGCCTCGCGGTCGCCGTCTCGTGGTCGCCGCCTCGTGGTGGCCGCCGCCTCGTGGTGGCCGCCGCCTCGTGGTCGCCGCCGCCTCGTGGTGGCCGCCGCGGTGACCTTTCTGATCTTCTGTGTGCTCAGGCGGGGGGTGCGGCTGTATTACATCGGCGGGGAGGTTTTTGCCGAGTGCCTCAGCGACAGCGCCATCTTCGTCCAGAGTCCCAACTGCAACCAGCGATATGGATGGCACCCCGCCACCGTCTGCAAGATCCCCCCAGGTCTGAAACGCCTCCGGCCTCTCGATGACATCAGCATCGTGCACGCTGAGTCCGGCAGGTCGGGTCCAGACGGGCCCAACGATTCGTGCTGCCAGTCATCACAGGAAGGAGGAGGGTTCACTGTGGTGGCTCCGCTTCATCCTGCCGCACACTCACACACACTCTCACACACACACACACACACACACGCTCACACACACACACACTCACACACTCACACACACACACACACTCACACACTCACACACACACACACTCACACACACACACACACACACACACACACACACACACAGCTGCCTCGGGTTCAAAGATCCGTCCATCTGTGTGTGTTTCAGGATGTAATTTGAAGATTTTCAACAACCAGGAGTTCGCGGCCCTGCTGGCCCAGTCGGTGAACCAGGGCTTCGAGGCGGTGTACCAGCTCACCAGGATGTGCACCATCAGAATGAGCTTCGTGAAGGGCTGGGGAGCAGAGTACAGGTAACCGCTGTGGCTGGACACCTTGGGCAGACGTCCTGGTCTCCTCCTCACCTGTCCCTGTGTTCCTCCAGACGGCAGACCGTGACCAGCACCCCCTGTTGGATTGAGCTTCATCTCAACGGCCCCCTCCAGTGGTTGGACAAGGTTCTGACCCAGATGGGCTCACCATCGGTGCGCTGCTCCAGCATGTCCTAAAGCAGGAGGCAGTGACCAGGGTGTAACTGTTTATTACTAACTTTATGAAAACACAAAAGACAAAAAAAAGATTACCTAGTGGACCTGGAGCATGTGGGATGGTGTCACTGCTGGACAGCAAGGCAGTGACGTCCCAGTGGACCTGACACCCTCAGGATCTGGACCTGACACCCTCAGGATCTGGACCTGACACCCTCAGGATCTGGACCTGACACCCTCAGGATCTGGACCTGCCGACCTTATCGTGGACCTAATGATCAGAATCATCAGAGTGAGCCACGTCACGCTGGACCGAACCAGCCGTTGATCTGAAGGTGAAGGTCAGGTTGACCAGGAGATGATCACCTGACCTCACAGGAGCTCCTCGCCACGCCAGCTCACAGGTGTGTGCCAGGGTTCCTGGACTGTTCAGGCTCACCTTTAACCAAAGTTCGCTTCAGGCCTGCAGCCGTTTCAGTTCAGGTGACCAAACTTCCTTTTTTATGGGACTTTCTCGTCTGACCACAGATGGAGACAGGATGGTCCTGCCCAACACACACACACCACACACACACACCACACACACACACCACCCCCCCAACACACACACACACACACACACACACACCACACACACACACCACACACACTCACACCCACACACACTCACACACACACTCACACCCACACACACACACACGCACACACACACACACACACCACCCCCCCCACACACACACACACCACCCCCCCCACACACACACACACACACACCACACACACACACACTCACACCCACACACACACACACTCACACCCACACACACACACACACTCACACCCACACACACACACACTCACACACACTCACACCCACACACACACACACTCACACACACTCTCACACACACACACACCACACACACACACACACACACACCACAGTCTTTCTGTTAGTCCCCAGTCAAACCTTCATTGTTCTGAACGTCACATTGGAACCAGTGTTGAAGATCTTGGACGTTCTGCGACCTGTTGGAACAACGAAATGAAAGAGGTCCGTTTTGATTTGCACTGATGGGTCGTGACGGGACGGTCGCAGCTTCGGACCAGACGGAGGAGACGAATGCACTTAATCACACACTAGTCTGTGGAGCCGCCCACGTCCCACCCTGAAGGTTCCCCAGACGTGAGCTCAGAGCTCCCCCTGGTGGACAGGAGTCCCGGTGCTGCCTGCTCCAAAACCAGGGTGTCGTGCTAAGGTTTAGCCGCGGCACGCTAACGTGAGACTGTCATGAGCCTCAGGACGGCGTGCCAGCTCCATGTCTGCAGACGGACGTTCTGTGGCGGCGCCATGGCGTCCAGCAGCTGGTCTGAAGCGTCCTGCTGCCGCGGCGGCGCTGGTGTCTGAGGGCGGCTCATCCACAGACGAGCAAACCAGCGCTCATCTTAATGTTTCGGCGCCGTTTCCTCATGAAGGAGCCTCACGTCAACGTTCCCCCGAGAATAAAGCATCAGCAAAGCTGCGTCGGGCTGGAGGGCTTTGGCCACGCCCCCTCCTCCACCGATGGAGACCAGCTCCTCCGGGGGGACGGCGGTAGAAATGGCTTCCATGCTGAACTTGCACTGCCCCAAATTAAGCACCCGTGATACTTAAGAGAACGTTGCCTTTGATGTCAGATCCAGATAAGCTTTGAAGTGTACAGACAGGAATGTTGAGCCGAGCGAGGAGATCCTGGACATTAAAGTGGACAGTCTTTGCTTCCATTGTCAGATCGGCGTATTCCTGAGGCGCCCCGCGCGATTAAAGGCAGCTGAAACCGACGGCGGTCCAAATATTCTCAACCCAAAAGTGTCTGAAGCTTTAAAGCGACAACGGCTTCTTTTCTTTTAACCTTTTGTATTTTTTTCTACATGATATATTTAAAATTGTTCAAGCTTTCTTCCTCGTTAGAGTCCCACCCTTTTTTAGCGCTCCACGATCCCGTCTGATGCTCCTGAGCTAGCGTCGCTCCTCCCTCCTCCTGATGGACTCGAACCGTTGAACATCCGCTTCTCCAACCAGTGCTGATCGCCATGGAAACTCCTGAAGGGACAGTTCCGCCGAAATCTGCCGTCTTCCACCGTGTTCTGACGTGGAGCCCAGGGCCGGCAGACCCGAAGGTCTTCAGCCGTATGCTCTCGTGTTGGGGGCATTGGCGTCTCCAGCGGCTCCCCGACTCCCCCGTCAATTAGCATCAATTAGCATCAAAATCATTTTAATTTGACACTTCTGAACAAACCAAGAATCACCGGTGGGGAACCGCTGGAGCAAAGGACCACATGTGGACCGGGATCTGGGAGGAGCCTTGATTCAGGGGCCTCAGAAAGAATCAGCTGGGGAGGGGGGGGGTTCTGGATCAGCTGGGGAGGGGGGGGGTTCTGGATCAGCTGGGGGGTTCTGGATCAGCTGGGGGTGTTCTGGATCAGCTGGGGGGGTGTTCTGGGGATGTGGCGTTGGGACAGGATGTCCTGATGTCTTCGAGGTCTTGGACCATACGGAGACTCTTTGATGCTTTGTCTGTCCTCGTCCTTTGATCTGAAACCAGCTGATGCAGGGACGCCTGTCTCGTCCCCCCGTCTGTCCCGCTGGTGGACGCGTGTCTCGCCCCCCCGTCTGTCTCGTCCCCCCGTCTGTCCCGCTGATGGACGCCTGTCTCGTCCCCCCGCCTGTCTCGTCCCCCCGCCTGTCTCGTCCCCCCGTCTGTCCCGCTGATGGACGCCTGTCTCGTCCCCCCGTCTGTCCCGCTGATGGACGCCTGTCTCGTCCCCCCGCCTGTCTCGTCCCCCCGTCTGTCTCGTCCCCCCGTCTGTCCCGCTGATGGACGCCTGTCTCGTCCCCCCGTCTGTCCCGCTGATGGACGCCTGTCTCGTCCCCCCCCTGTCTCGTCCCCCCGCCTGTCTCGTCCCCCCTCTGTCCCGCTGGTGGACGCCTGTCTCGCCCCCCCGTCTGTCTCGTCCCCCCGTCTGTCCCGCTGGTGGACGCCTGTCTCGTCCCCCCGTCTGTCCCGCTGATGGACGCCTGTCCTCGCCCCCCCCCCCCCGTCTGTCCCGCTGGTGGACGCCTGTCTCGTCCCCCGCCTGTCTTGCCCCCCCGTCTGTCCCGCTGGTGGACGCCTGTCTCGTCCCCCCGTCTGTCCCGCTGATGGACGCCTGTCTCGCCCCCCCGTCTGTCCCGCTGGTGGACGCCTGTCTCGTCCCCCCGCCTGTCTCGTCCCCCCCGTCTGTCCCGCTGGTGGACGCCTGTCTCGTCCCCCCGCCTGTCTCGCCCCCCCCATCTGTCCCGCTGCTGGACGCTGCGGCGGTCAGGCTGAATGTTCTATGCACTGAGGTTAATGTTGGGAGCGCTCGGCTCCCTGTGAAGAAATGTCCCCGGTCGTGCTCGTTGCCCTGGTAACAGCGGGACGTCCCCCAGCAGGTCCCTGTTGGACGGGCAGAGCAGGTGGGTTGGAGGCTCTCTTCCTATTGTGATGACAATTGTAAATGCCCAGAATGCACCTGTCTCCGGAGAGGCTGGCGTTCTGGAGACGGTGGAGCGCCGCGTCAGGCGTGACCATCCTGTATAGTTGTACTTTGATTTCCTGTCACCTTCCTTTGATCTTCACTGCTCTGCTTAATCAGACACTTCTGAGGTGTTCACTAATAAAGCTGTTTGGAATAAACTCCCTAAATGCTGTTTGTCTTCCTGAGCAAATCCCGCACGTGCTCATCAGTCATCTCACGGTGGGGCCCTAACGAGCACGGGGGCGTGGCCAGGGGGCGCCAACTGTAAGGGGCGTGGCTTGTCTGGAAGAAGTGGCTAATTAGCAGAAAACTTGTGAAAATGTTGTTTTGATGATTCGGACAGACGCCAGAAGAGAACCTGGAGAGCAGCAACACTTCCGGCTGTTTAATGCTGTAAATATACTCGAGGTAAGAAGAAATGCGTTCAAACTACCGTTTCTATTATTCGGGGAAATTCGGTGTAGCTTTTTTTATTAGCAATAAGCTAACAAAGAAACCCAAGTTGTTCAGTAACAGTGGAGACTGCATATGTAGACATCATAAAGCATATGATGTCTACATATGCAGTCTAAAAGTTTCTATACATCATTTATTATATTCGTACTCTATAAGAAAAATAAACGTTAATATTTCTTTAGCGAATTAACTCTAATTTTAAGATGTGGCACAATATTAAATTGCGTTATGGAAGTTCAAGCATTTTTATTTTAAACATGATCTATGAATTGATAAATCAGCTTAATTTGTATTGAAACAAACTAAAAGTCCTTGTTTTACCGCCCGTGCTGTAATACCCCCGCGTCGGCCGGCAGGGGGAGCTAGACGCTCAGCTATGGGCCTCATCAGCTTCCTGTTTCTGCACTTTTTCAGTTATTGTTGACGTCAGGAAACCGACGATCTTCAGTCTTGTAAATCTGAATATAGAGAAGTAATCGATGCAATCACGAGAATAATTATTCATCAACTCGGCCGTTCAAAGAAACATTAACGTCAGTCACGGAATATTTGGAATCATCGGTGCTTCTCAAAGTTTAAAAAGCCGTGGAGGTCGTCGACCCGAAGGGTCACGGTGTCTGTATCTCAGCCTCGTGCAGCGGCGGCGTGCAGCGGCTCTTCTCGCCGCTCGGCCTCCATCTTTAAGGCGTGACCTTGGATCTCCTCCTGAGCAGGAGACGGCCAAGCCTCCAGGAAGCGTGGCTGACGGACACGTGTGCATTATGGGCTGGCCGCTGTCACCACACGCTCTGGTGGAAAATGCTCCTGTTGGTTTCAACGTCTGAAGAACGTCTGGATTCCTGCTTTCAGGAGAGTCGGGGATTTAATGTATGAGGAGAAAAGACTGAAGCTTCAAGCAGGAGCACTTGGCGAGCTCCTCGGGGTGGAACGCCTCTTTATTCTGAGGACAACAACCAACCACTGGAGCGCCTCGAACACCTGGAACCCCGCTGGAACCTGAGCCCGGCGGCTAAGGTTCCTCCCATGCTTCCTTACACGTCACCTCGCCGACCCCTCTGTTGTCGACCCGTCTGCACGTCCGTGTCGCCGACCTGTACAAACGCCGTTTCCCTCTGTGAACATGGAACACGTATGGAGAGCTCAGGAGCTGCCGAGGCCTCATCATGTATAAGTCATGTCGGCTAATTAGGCCTGTGCCCCGACCCGGGGCCGACCCCAGGAGCACAAAGAGCCTTCTCAAGGTCTTTGTACCTGTGGCTGCTTGGAGTGTAGGTGTCCTCTGTGTGTGTGTGTGTGCGTGTGTGTGTGTGTGTGTGTGTGTGTGTGTGTGTGTGTGTGTGCGTGCGCGTGCTGGCTGACCAGCCGTGCACGGCTCCCTTGATGTGGTAACTGGAGCACGAGGAGTGAAGAAACGAGAGAGCGAAGAGAGAAGGGAGCCCCCCCCCCCCCGGGTAATTGGCCTGAAATGAGTTTCCACTCACTCGCTGGGTGGCGGCGGCGGTGGGGCAGACGCCGTCGGCCGGGGCCGCTGGGGCTCCGGGGGCTCCGGGGCTCCGGGGGCTCCTGCCGCGACGACCTCACGCTCTGATCATCTCACCTGTAGAGGCTGGACCAGAGGTGAGAGCACACCTGTCCTCCAGGCCCCCAGGTGGCGCTGATGTCCTGAGGAACCACAGGCCATGATGGTGGTTCTGCTGATGTCACGCTCTGAGTTTGTGACCTGCACTCAGGGGAGGTCAAAAGGTCGCTGGACAAGCGTGGCGGTTGTTAAGGGAGCTCCAGCTAACAGAGGTCAAAGGTCAGCTTTCAACCTATGAATGCAGACAGTGATCACAGGTGAGTTTACCTGTTGAAGCTTGTGGTTAGCTTCATCATGGTCCTCCTCACTGTCCCTCAAACATCAAAGGAAACATGTGAGACGACTCATCAATGTCTCAACACACACACCTGAACTCCCCCCCCCCCCCCCCCCACATGTTCTACATGGTGGGGTGTGTGTGGGGTGTGTGTGGGGTGTGTGTGAGGTGTGTGTGGGGTTAAGGAAACTGTTAGGCTTAATAATTGATGTTCTGCATTTCAATCAATTTCACCACAGTGTTAGGCTAATTAAGGTTAGCGCTGTCCTCCCAGGGGCTGTGTGTGTGTGTCTGTGTGTGTGTGTGTGTGTCTGTGTGTGTGTGTGTCTGTGTGTGCGTGTGTGCGCGGTGTGTGTGTGTGCGTGTGTGTGTTTCAGCTCCTGAGGGCTCTTTGCTCCATTTTATATCCCCCAATATATGGGAATTCTCTATTTCAGGAACAAGTGCAGAGAGACTGTGTATGCCCCCCCCCCCCCTCCCCTCTCTCTCTCCCCCCCCCCCCTCTCTCTCTCTCCCCCCCCCTCCCCTCCCCAGGCAGGGTCCAAAATGCAATTAACACAGCTGCTTTACTGCCTGCTAATTATTAACACACACATACAGCCAACCTCTCCCTCTCTCTCCCCTCCTCTCTCTCTCTCTCCCCTCCCTTCCTGCCTCCTCTCTCTCCTCCCCTCCCTCTCCCCTCCCTCCTCTCCTCTCCCTCCTCTCTCTCTCCTCCCTCCGTCCTCTCTCCCTCCCTCCCCTCCTCTCTCTCCCCTTCTCCCTCTCTTCCCTCCCTCCTCTCTCCCCTCTCCCTCCCTCCCTCCCCTCTCTCCCCCCCTCTCTCTCCCTCCCCTCCTCTCTCCCCCTCTCCCTCCCTCCTCTCTGTCCTCTCTCCTCTCCTCTCCTCTCCTCCCTCCCCTCCCTCCCCTCTCTCACCCTCTCTCACCCATCCCTCCTCTCTCCGCTCCTCCCCCTCAATCCCCTCCCTCCCCTCCCTCCTTCCATCCTCTCATTCCCCTCCCTCCCCTGCTCTCCCCCCTGACCCTCCCTCCCTCCTGTCCTCCGCTCCTCCTCGCCCTCTCTCCCCTCCCTTCCTCTCCTTCCCTCTCTCCCCCTCCGTCCCTCCCTGTCCCTTCCCTGCCTTCCTCCCTCGTCCTCCCCTCCCTCCCCTCCCTCTCCTCCCTCTTACCATGAGGAAAATGTTGAACTGGTTTAAACGTCATTGATGGTTATTTTAGTTAATTAAATAAGAAAAGTACACAGTTTAAATGTATGAGACACTGCAGGCATGGTAATGGTAATAATTACAGTGTGTGTGTGTGCGTGTGTGTGTATGCACGTGTGTGTGTATGCACGTGTTGTGTGTTTGCACGTTGTGTGTTGTGCACGTGTGTGTGTATGCACGTGTGTGTGTGTATGCACGTGTGTGTGCGTGTGTGTGTGTATGCACGTGTGATGCGTGCGTGCGTCTGCGTGCGTGCGTGCGTGCGTTGCGGCTGCGTGTGTGTGTGTGTGTGTGGGTGTGTGTGTGTGTGCAGTCCAGCCAGCAGTCCGACCTCAGGCTTGTCTGAGTGTTAATGAGTGTTTGATCCTGAGTATTTAACATGAAGAGGAAAAACTAAAGAGTCCGTTTCAGAAGCAGAGCCGAGGACTCCAGAGACCTGCTCCTGGTTCTCTGAGGACCAGCTGACTGGACCTGGACCTGGACCTGGACCTGGACCACCCCCCCCCCCCCCCACACCAGTGGTACCAGAGCGACACACAGCCGGACTGGGAATGGAAAAGCTTGAGGTTCTCCACCCAGAGGAGGAGGAGAGGTGCTCAGCTGGTTCCTGGTCCAGCTGCTCCCCTGATGAGTAATGTGGTAATAACACAATACAACAATGTAATAACAACAATGTAATAACAACAATGTAATAACAACAATAAGCCGTCACGATGATGTTAATAACTGGAAACGCTCACATTCAGGTGCTTCGGCTGCATCTCTGCTTCAGCAAAACTGATCTTTCCTATTAATTCACCCAAAAGCCCGATTTCCTGTGTGTGTGTGTGTGTGTGGTGTGTGTGTGTGTGTGTGTGTTGTGTGTGTGTGTGTGGGTGTGGCGGGGCGGGGGGGGGGGGGGGGGGTGACCTCAGCCTGGGGGTGCACAGACACATTCTGAGGCCTTTTGTTCCTCTGTTAGGCTGACCGCCTGTGTGTGTGTGATGTGTGGTGGGTGTGTGTGGGGTGTTGTGTGTTGTGTGCGCGCGCGCGTGGGTGTGTGTGTGTGTGTTGGTGTGTGTGTGTTGGTGTGGCCCCTGGCCAGGCCGTGTGTTATTGATGCTCCAGCCTCAGGGAACGTCGGGGGAAATGGATGCACGTGTGTGTTCGGGGGTCATGTGGTGTCGTCAGACGGCTGCTGGTGAAAGATGGCCGCCGCTGATATGATCAGTCATCAGTTGATCAAGATGTACGGCCCCAACACCTACCTCCCTCCTCTCTCACCCCTCTGCCTCCCTCCCTTCCTCCCTCCCTTCCTCCCTCTCTCCTCCCTCTTCCCTCCCTTCCTCCCTCTCTCCTCCCTCCTCCCTGTTCTGGACTCTACCTGTCCTGATGGGGAGGGCCTCTACCTGTCCTGATGGGGGAGGGACTCTACCTGTCCTGATGGCCCCCATGTGCACACGTGGACTTCCTGTTTCCCCCCCTCATCAGTATTGTTCTCCTCTTGTCTCTCCTGCTTCTGTCTCCTTCACTGCACTCTTCCTTTCATTAAGGTGTCATATTACACCCACACACACACACACACACACACACACACACACACACACACAATCTGTGGTTGAGTGCTGTGTTGTGCTGGAGGAACAGTGGTTAAGTGTAAAAGAGCCGTCTGAAGAGCTTCTGTGGTGAACAACTAATGTGATTCAGAGAGTTTGGTTTTTTAACCTTAAGGTGCTGTTGTTTCCTGTGGTTAACAGATAATGGGCCTCCACTCTGTGGTGTGTGTGGTGTCTGAGAGTGTGTGTGGTGTGAGTGGGGGAGTGTGAGGAGAGTGTGTGGGGTGGGTGGGGGGTGGGTGTGGGTGGGGGGGGTGGGTGTGGGTGGTGTATGGTGTGAGGATATGTGTGTGAGAGTGGGTGGTGTGAGTGTGTGGTGTATCTGGTGTGGTGTGACTGTGTGTTGGTGGGTGTATGTGTGTGTGTGTGTGTGTGTGTGTGTGTATCTGTGTGTGAGTGTATCTGTGTGTGAGAGTGTGTGTGTGTGTGTGTGTGTGTGTGTG
Organism: Takifugu flavidus; assembly: GCF_003711565.1. Classification (NCBI taxonomy): domain Eukaryota; kingdom Metazoa; phylum Chordata; class Actinopteri; order Tetraodontiformes; family Tetraodontidae; genus Takifugu; species Takifugu flavidus. The sequence continues at coordinate 6,930,684 of NC_079539.1, read as the reverse complement.
TGTGTGTGAGTGTATCTGTGTGTGAGAGTGTGTGTTTGTGTGTGTGTATCTGTGTGTGTGTGTGTGTGTGTGTGTGTGTGACTGTGTGTGAGTGTGTGAGTGTGTGTGTGTCATTTATCCATCATCTTAACTGGCGGCGCTGCGTAGCCTCTTTCTGTGGCCATCCCATCATGTGGTCAGAGTCCAGCCCAGCACAGTTCAGCACGCCGACCTCAGCTGATACATAATCCATCAGGTCTGACCGCTGATGTATCCAGGACTTAATGACGGCATTAATGGCGCCCACCGCAGAGTGGGCGGAGCCACTAAGAGGCCTGGAGAGTGCTTCAAAGATGTGGACCAGTGATTGGTTATGGTGCTGTGTGTGTGAGGTGGTGTTGTGGGGGTGGGAGGGGGGTGGTGTGGGAGTGTGTGGGTGAGGGAGGAGTGTGAGGTGAGTGTGGGGTGTGAGTGGTGTGTGGTGTGTGGGTTGGTGAGTGAGTGAGTGAGGAGGTGTGAGTTTGAGTGGTGGGTGGTGTGTGTGTGTGTGTGTGTGTGAGTGTGTGTGTGAGTGTGTGTGAGTGAGGTGAGTGTGTGTGAGTTTGTGTGTGTGTGAGAGTGTGGTGTGTGTGTGTGTGAGTGGTGTGTGGGTGTGGTGTGTGTGTGTGTGTGTGTGAACAGCAGGACAAACCTCCATTTGAAACAGGAGGTAGTTTCACCCCGGAGACGTCAGAGCGGCGGCAGCGTGGATGTTGGTGTCGGGGGGGTGAAGATGGCGCTGACGCCGGGTCCGCTGGTCCGCTGGTCCGCTGGTCCGTGGTCCGCTGGGTCCGCTGGTCTGCTGGGCGCTGGTCCGCTAGGCCCGCTGGGTCCGCTGGGTCGCTGGTCCGCTGGGCCGCTGGGTCCACTGGGTCCGCTGGTCCGCTGGTCCGCTGGTCCGCTGGGTCCAATGGGTCCACTGGGTTTGTGTGCTGGTCCGCTGGGTCCGCTGGTCCGCTGGTCCACTGGTCCGCTGGGTCCGGTTGGGGCTCATTAATCCAGGATGTTTGGTCTCGTCGGTCCTCCAGGTCCATTAACGTGTTCTGCCAGTTGTCCATCCCGGGTCAATAGGGACACCCCCGGGCCAGAGAGGAGTGTGGGGACAGATGGTGCTGGCCTGGCCCACTCATGGGACGGAGGGGGGGGGGGGGGTTGGGGTCCTGGCCAGCAGCTTACCTGTGGAGCGGCTCACTCAGGTGTAGCACTGGTCATGTGACCCACGAGCACTCGTTCCTGCTGGTCAGTGTGTTCACCTCAATGTTGTTATTACAATGTTGTTATCCGCTTTCCTTTATGACTGAATGTTTTAATGTTACACTTCCTGTGTCCGTCTCCGCCAACCCCTCCACCCCTCCACCCTCCCAACCCCACCACCCCTCCATCCCTACATCACTCCATCCATCATTGCCCCCCCGAGTTCTTGTCTGGATTGAGTTGTAAACAACTGTCATATCTGGCCATCTTAAATAGCCTTCACACACACACTCACACACTCACACACTCACACCACACACCACACACTCACACACACACTCACACACACACACACACACACACACTCACACACACACACACACACACTCACACACCCCTCATCAATGTTTCAGGCCAGGGCTGAATATCAGCTGGCTGCAGCTCATCGTCCTCACTTATTTACATCCGGCTGCCGCTGAGCCACTGAAACCTCAACAGCAACATCAATGATTCATCAGGCAATGTTTTAGCAAAATGCACGGGGGGGGGAGGAGGGGGGAGGAGCGGGGGGGGGGGAGAGGAGGAGGAGAGGGAGAGGAGGAGAAGGGGGAAGAGGAGGAGGGGGGAGGAGGGGGGGAGGAGGGGGAAGAGGCGGAGGAGAGGAAGAGGAGGAGAAGGGGGAAGAGGAGGAGGGGGGGAGGAGGCGGGGGGGAGGAGGGGGAGGAGCGGGGGTGGAGGAGGAGGGGAGAGGAAGAGGAGGAGAAGGGGGAAGAGGAGGAGGGGGGAGGAGTGGGGGGAGGAGGGGGAAGAGAGGAGGAGAGAGGGAAGAGGAGGAGGGGGTGGAGGAGGGGGACGAGGAGGGGGGGGAGGAGGGTGGGGAGGAGGAGGAGGGGGGGGAGGAGGAGGAGGGGGGGAGGAGGAGGAGGGGGGAGGAAGGGAGGAAGAGGGGGAGGAGGAATTCATGAGAGGAGGGGGAAGATGGGGGGAGAGGAGGAGGGGGTGGGGGAGGGGAGGTGGGGAGGGGAGGGGAATTCATGAGGAGGAGGGGGGGGCCTGGAGGACTGATGGGATGGAACCAATGTCATGAGGAGTTGGGATGAAACACAGTTCAACTTTCATCATCAGTGAGAGTGAGCGGAGGAGGGGTTGACCTAATGGTCCAGGTGGTCCTGGTGGTCCTGGTGGTCCTGGTGGTCCTGGGGTCCAGGTGGTCCTGGTGGGTCCAGGTGGTCCTGGTTGTCCCGTGGTCCTGGTTGTCTGGTGGTCTGGTGGTCCAGGTGGTCTGGTGGTCCTGGTGGTCCTGGTGGTCCAGGTGGTCCTGGTGGTCCTGGTTGTCCCGGTGGTCCTGGTGGTCCAGGTGGTCCTGGTGGTCCGGTTGTCCCGGTGGTCCTGGTGGTCAAGGTGGTCCTGGTGGTCCAGTGGTCCTGGTTGTCCCGTGGTCCTGGTTGTCCTGGTGGTCCTGGTGGTCCTGGTGGTCCTGGTGGTCCAGGTGGTCCTGGTGGTCCTGGTGGTCACGGTGGTCCCGGTAGGTCCCGGTGGGTCCAGGTGGTCCTGGTGGTCCTGGGGTCCTGGTGGTCCAGGTGGTCCTGTTGTCCCCGGTGGTCCTGTTGTCCAGGGGGTCCTGGTGGTCAGGTGGTCCTGGTGGTCCTGGTGGTCTGGTGGTCCTGGTGGTCCAGGTGGTCCTGGTTGTCCCGGTGGTCCTGGTTGTCCTGGTGGGTCCTGGTGGTCCAGGTGGTCCTGGTGGTCATGGTGGTCCTGGTGGTCCAGGTGGTCCTGGTGGTCCTGGTTGTCCGGTGGTCCTGGTGGTCCAGGTGGTCCTGGTGGTCCCGGTTTGTCCCGGTGGTCCTGGTGGTCCAGGTGGTCCTGGTGGTCCAGGTGGTCCTGGTTGTCCCCGGTGGTCTGGTTGTCATGGTGGTCCTGGTGGTCCTGGGTGGTCATGGTGGTCCAGGTGGTCTGGTGGTCATGGTGGTCCCGGTGGTCCCGGTGGTCCCGGTGGTCCTGGTGGTCCAGGTGGTCCTGGTGGTCTGGTGGTCCTGGTGGTCCAGGTGGTCCTGGTTGTCCCGGTGGTCCTGGTTGTCCTGGTGGTCCTGGTGGTCCAGGTGGTCCTGGTGGTCCTGGTGGTCCTGGTGGTCCAGGTGGTCCTGGTGGTCCTGGTGGTCCCGGTTGGTCCTGGTTGTCCCGGTTGTCCTGGTGGTCCAGGTGGTCCTGGTGGTCCCGGTGGTCCTGGTGGACTGCCTCAGTGTCGAACACACACCCTTCAGCTTGAGATGGACCTGAAGGAGAAGGCGTAATGAAAGGAGCCGTCAGGCGTCCCTTCTTCTCTTCCTCCGTCCAACACTGGATCCCTCTTTCATGACTGATTCAGTCTTTTTTTATCTTGTTTTTGTCACCAATCAATGCGGCGCCGCAGACGCGTCTTCCACCGCCGTCCTCGTCCTCGTCCTCTCCCAGTCAACATCGATCCCAGAAGGTACCTGAGTCTCTTACTGGTGTCCACTTACAGCAGGACTCAGGACAGGGGACAGGAAGTCCAGACCTCTTTAGTCGAACCCCCTCGTGCCCCAGTCATGAATGTTTAACGTGTCCTCAGACGGGCGTCCAGCCAGATGCCTGTGAGGAGGCGTCATTCTTGGGGTTTGATCCAATATAAAATCATGTTTATTTTGACGCTGCAGCGTAAACGACCGTCGTTGTTGGACGTGACCTGTCTATCTGTTAATGAGGCTGGTGTTAGGGTCGGGAGCCTGTCTGTCTGCCTGCCTGTCTGTCTGTCTGTCTGTCTGTCCTGCCTGTCTGCCTGTCTGCCTGCCTGCCTGTCTGCCTGTCTGCCTGCCTGCCTGCCTGCCTGCCTGCCTGCTGTCTGTCTGTCTGTCTGTCCCTGTCTGCCCTGCCGCCTGCCTGCCTGCCTGCTCCTGCCTGCCTGTCTGTCCTGTCTGTCTGTCTGCCTGCCTGCCTGCTGCCTGCCTGCCTGCCTGCCTGTCTGTCTGTCTGCCTGCCTGCCTGTCTGTCTGTCTGTCTGTCTGTCCTGTCTGTCTGTCTGTCTGTCTGCCGCCTGCCTGTCTGTCTGTCTGTCTGTCTGTCTGTCTGTCTGCCTGCCTGCCTGCCTGTCTGTCTGCCTGCCTGCCTGTCTGTCTGTCTGCCTGCCTGTCTGTCTGTCTGCCTGTTCTGTCTGTCTGTCTGCCTACCTGCCTGTCTGCCTGCCTGTCTGCCTGCCTGTCTGCCTGCCTGTCTGTCTGTCTGTCATTTGCTGCCCTGGGTGAAATTATGATAATAAGAAGAAAGGAAAAGCTATTACTGTGTCTGCTCTCTCATTATGTAAATGATATTAAACTGGACGTGTGTGTGTGTTGTGTTGTGTGTGTGTGTGTTGTGCGCGCGTGCGCAGTCACACACAGGCCTATGTGCACAGTGTGCGCATCTTGGGTGTTTGTTGATGGTTGGTTAATCTCAATCTCTAAGTGATTGTGTGTGTGTGTGGTGTGTGTGTGTGTGTGTGTGTGTGTGTGTGTGTGTGTGTGTGTGTGTGTCCTGGGGCTATGAGTGCTAATCTCCACGCAGTGATTACAAGGTGTCAAACTCCCCCACATTGATTATGACATGTTAATTACACGCCTGTTTCCACCTGCTCTGATGACACCAGGCTCACATTAGCAGCTCTAAATGACCGACTGTGGACGGCTTTGATTTGATGGTAATTACACAAACATTGTGTTATTACTGAAGAGAGTTTATTACTGGTAATTATGGGCTGTAGCGTGTGGAGGAGGAGGCCGCTGGATGTTCACAACTGTTACAGGTTTGGATTTTCTCTGCCCTCACCTGCAGCTGGAGCTCACCTGCTGTGCAGGGTCAAAGGTCAGCCAGCCTGCTGTGACCCCGGCAGATGACCGATTTTATAGCTTCAGATCATCATGAATTCAGTGAGAAGAGAGCTGGAATTATGATTGATCTTGTTCAAATTTAGCTGATCTTCACTTTAGTGAGATGTGAGCACTATCAATCGCTTTTACACCCACTAATTACAATATTCGTTATGTCATCATGAGGGTTTTTGACAAATATTGACTCTGCACCTCTATACAACCTTCTTTATATTTCTGTGTGTGTGTGTGTGTGTGTTGTGGTTGTTGTGTGTGTGTGTGTGTGTGTCTCCTCCATTGCTTGTTTATATGCTCCATACCACAGATCCTCTGGGCTTTATAAATATTGATTGTTACAAAGCATGGATAGATGCCTGATAGCCTGTCCAGGCCCTGGGAATACACACACACACACACACACACACAACCACCACCCGCACACAACACACGCACACACACACGCGCTTCAACCAAATACCTCTTTCTGTTTGACTCTGAGTCAGAAGAGCTGATTTTAAATGAGAAGAAATCAGTCCAATACAATAATAAACGCTTTGTGTCTCCAACCACCAGAGAAGCTTCTTGTCCAGATCTGTTCTGGAACTTAAAAGCTCTTCTGTTCTGCCTTCATGAGTCCAGCTTTGGCTTCTGGCTGCTCCAGACTGTTGAGGAACCAGATGTTCACGTCTCTGCAGCTTCAGTCATGTAGCACATCTGTTTGAATCCTCTTGTTTGCTCTGACCTGAAGACGTCAGTCATGGGGTCAGAAGGGACTCGGGCCACCTTCTCCCTGGTACCTCCATGCCCCTGGAAGAGCCTTCCAGGGCTACTCCAGTCTTACAGTGTAATAGAGTCCAGCATGATGGTCTGCCTCGGGGCCCTCTCCAGCTGGAGAAGCCCCAAAGGCTCCTACAGGGACATCCCAGGATCCACCAGCAACACTGGAAATTTGTTCCACAGGAACTAATCTGGTGGGTGGTGGAAGCTCACTGTGTTGGGGACTGGGTGGCGGGGGGGAGGGTTCCTGGTACTGAACCCACAACTGCTCACATACAGTAGACGTGCTGAGCAGGGGTGGACCTGCCTTCGCCCATGCTTGCCGCCTCCCTGTGACCTCTAAGAGGACAAAGGTTAAAGAGGAGAGGAGGACTCTGCAGATGTTCTGCTCCGTGGGGAAGCTTCATGGGAGCCTGATATTTGAAGGAGCCCTGCTGTGGCCACGGGTCGTCCGGGGTCATCTGGGCTCAGTCGCCAGGATTTGGCAGTTGTCTAAAACCTGCTTCATCTGAGCGACCTGCAGGAGCTGCTGAGAGGTCGGCATAAATAAAGGAAGGAATGAGGCTTTCATCTCAGCTTCTCCTCAGTATTTCTCTGCTCTCTGATTCCTCCTCTTACACCACAGGAGCGAGTTGAGGTGTAATTTTAGATGCAGCATCTTTGTCTGATTGTATGTGGCCAGTTCAAAGGCCTGAGATGCAGGAGGCTCCTCAGAGCACAACTCATCAGGACGAGCGTCAGGAGAATAAAGAGCAGAGATCAGACGCTGCCAGGCTGAGACACACCTGTGGCAACACTCCACAAACGGAGCCTTTCAGGAGGACCGAGGGAGGACGGCACAATGGGACGAGACACCAGACCAGCTGCTGCACAAATGCCACTTGTGGACACTGTTGAGGAACCAGATGTTCACGTCTCTGCAGCTTCAGTCATGTAGCACAGCTGTTTGAATCCTTTTGATTGTTCTGACATCAGTGACCAGAGGTTAGTGAAGAGTGAGAGTCCTGGGGTCAGAAAGGACTGATGCTCTGCTGCGTGCTGATGCTCTGCTGCTACTGATGCTCTGGCTGCTACTGATGCTGCTGTCTACTGATGCTGCTGCTACTGCTGCTGCTGATGCTGCTCTGCTGCTGCTGCTGACTGCTGCTGCGCTGCTGCTGCTACTGCTGCTGCTGATGCTTGCTGCTACTACTTCTGCTGCTGCTGCTGCTGCTGCTGCTGCTGCTGCTGATGCTCTGCTGCTGCTGCTGCTGCTGCTACTG
>NC_079539.1:6918938-6923473 GCF_003711565.1 Takifugu flavidus | reverse complement strand
GTGTGGTGTGTGGTGTGACGTCTACCCGGGGAGATGCTGTTATCAGGATGTAAATCACATCAGAACCAGCCAATCATAAAGGAGCATGCGGACTGTTGTTAAAGGCGTCTTTCTTCGGCGTCTCCGTTGGTTTCGCCTCTTTTTCTCATCTCATCTTTCCTTCGTTGACAACATTCGCACAACCGATTAGGTTGCACAACTTTTCATGTGAAGCAGGAGAATCCAGAAAGGGGAGTTTGCAGGAAGATGGAAGCGGCTGCAGGGCTCCAGGGAATCGTCCCTCTTTTTGCTTGACGTTGCTCTTAAAGCTGCTTTGATTGATACGACATCACAAGTTCCTCCATTAAACAGCTTTTCACACCGCAGATTCCTGCTTAAACCTCTAAATTATTTATTGATGTCTGTTCTAATCTACATCTGTGTGTGGTGTGTGGTGGGGGGGGGTTGGCCCTGAGGATCTTGTTTTCCATAGCTCTTGTTCACCTGCCTGTCTCCCCTAATGGGGCTCAGCAGGGGGCCCAGTAGGGCCAAACCGCTGCAGGTTCTCCAGGGTTCTCCAGGGTTCTCCAGGTTTCTCCTCTTCTCTGCTTGACCCGATGAGGCAGAGCCTCTGTTGTGTGTGCAGCAGGTGAAACATCAACAGTAATCATCAGCAGTAAAAGCAGTTTTGCTCAGAGCCTCATTTTGCTTCTTTAAAGATGAAAGTTACAATAACGAGTAATAAATGGTAAATCAGGACTTGTTGTTGGGTCAGAACTTAGGGACAGCGCGGACGCGTCAGCTGCTCTCCAATCAGGAGGACGCGCAGCATCCTTCACGCTGCGACCTTGCGGATGAAATGTGGAGCTCTCAGCTGTTTGGCTGGATGAAGCTGGAGAAGAAGGAGTGAAGTCGTGACGTTGTGCTGCAGACGAACAACCGTCTTTCTCCCCCTGGAGCAGCTGTCTCAGAGCTCCAGATCGATCTGTGCCTGGGTGAGAGAGCGAGGGACGTCGAGGAACATGGCTCTGCTGGGCTGCTGCTGAAGGCCCCTGGTATGGTGGAGAAGATGGTGGTGTGATGGTGGTGATGTGGTGATGATGATGGTGGGGGTGGTGATGATGTGGTGGTGGAGACGATGGTGGTGGTGATGGTGGTGGTGTGATGATGATGGTGGGAGACGATGGTGGGTGGTGATGATGGTGGTGGTGATGGTGGTGGAGCGATGGTGGTGGGGATGATGGTGATGATGGTGAGGATGATGATGGTGATGATGGTGTGATGATGATGGTGATGATGATGGTGATGGTGATGATGATGGTGATGGTGGTGGAGACGATGGTGGGTGATGATGATGGTGATGATGGTGAGGATGATGGTTGGTGATGGTGGTGATGATGATGGTGATTGGTGATGATGATGGTGATGATGATGGTGATGGGTGGTGATGGTGATGGTGGTGTGGTGGTGATGATGATGATGATGGTGGTGGTGATGGTGGTGGTGGAGACGGTGGTGGTGATGATGGTGGTGATGATGATGGTGAGGATGATGGTGATGGTGGTGATGGTGGTTGTGGAGCCGGTGGGGGTGGTGATGATGGTGATGATGGTGAGGATGGATGATGGTGTGATGATGATGATGGTGGTGGTGGTGGAGACAATGATGGTGGTGGTGGGTGATGTGCTGGGATGATGGTGGTGATGGTGATGATGATGGTGATGGAGCCGGTGGTGGTGTTGCTGATGGTGTGTGATGATGATGATGATGGTGGTGGTGATGGTGTTGATTGTGGTGGTGGAGACGGTGGTGGTGGTGATGATGGTGATGAATGGTGATGGATGCCTGATGGTGATGATGAGATGGTGGTGGTGGTGTGGAGACAATGATGGGTGGTGGTTGGTGATGGTGATGGTGATTGTGGTGGTGATGGTGATGATGATTGTGATGGAGACGGTGGGTGGTGGTGATGATGGTTGATGATGGTGAGGATGATGATGGTGATGATGATGGTGGTGGTGGTGGAGCACAATGATTGGTGCGTGGTGGTGATGCGATGTGGGGTGGTGATGGTGTGTGCTGATGGTGGTGATGGGTGATGATGATGGTGATGGTGGAGACAATGGTGGTGGTGGTTGTGATGATTCTGGTGATGGTGATGTGGTGGTGATGATTGATGATGTTGGTGCTGGTGATGGTGGTCTGTAGCTGCTCTCAGTGGTTCCAGAAACATTTCCTCTTCATATTCCGACTGGTCCTTCTTTCATGGTCCCTTTCTTCAGCTGATCTGACCAACCTCCTGTGGGCTCCTCTCCTGTCTGTCGACCTTTGTTGCCTCCTGTATCTTTGATTTCCACATTGCTCCTCTCACCAACGCCGTCTGGGCTGTTTCAGGAGGTTGTTGTTGATGGTTTGGGTTAAGGTGCCCGAGAAATTCATGAAGCCCTCGCAGGCCCTCTGTCAACTTAACGGCTGCCGATCAAATGGCAGAGGTCAGCGCGCTGATGGAAGCGCCGCGTGTTGGTTCGTGTGTTTATTTGTGTGTCCGGCTGATAGAGAGCGGAGCTTAGCACCGCCGAGGACGGCAGGGAAAAAGTGCCCAAGATTCATTTTTTCTCATCTGCTGCGGAGGCGCAGGAGACTGTTATTTTTCTTGGCTTTAGCCCCCACGGCTCTAAGTGGGTATTGATCAGGGGCCTTAATGCAAACCTGTCAATTAATGTTGAAGCTGAAGACGAGGAGCCCAGATTGCTTCAGCTTTGGAAGGAGAGCAGGATGGATGGATGATGGAGGGAGGGATGGAGGGGTGGATGGATGGATGGAGGGGTGGATGGATGGGGGGGATGGATGATGATGGAGGGAGGGATGGAGGGGTGGATGGATGTGGATGGAGGGGTGGATGGATGGAGGGAGGAGTGGATGGATGGATGATGGAGGGAGGGAGGGATGGATAGATGGATGGAGGGGTGGATGGATGGAGGTGGATGGATGGAGGAGGGGGATGGATGGATGGAGGGGTTGATGGGGATGTCTGGATGGATGATGGATGGGGGAGGGAGGGATGGATGGAAGGATGGATGGATGGATGATGGAGGGATGGATGGATGATGGGAGGGAGGATGGATGGATGGATGGAGGAGGGTGGATGATGGATGATGGAGGGAGGGAGGGATGGAAGGATGATGGAGGGAGGGAAAGGATGGATGGATGATGATGGAGGGAGGGAGGGATGGAAGGATGATGGAGGAGGGCAGGATGGATGGATGATGGAGGGGTGGATGGATGGAGGGAGGGAAGTGTGTGAATAGGATCATCACCTTCTGACTTCTTCACGTTCTTTCTTTCTCTCTTTTCTTGTTCTTGTGGTGCTGGAAGCCTGTTTTCATCAGCTTGTAACACAAACAGCTGCTCCGTCACACAGCAGCCGCTCCGTGACACAACAGCCGCTCCGCACACAACAGCTGCTCCGTGGACACAACAGCCGCTCCGTCACACAACAGCTGCTCCGTCACACAACAGCCGCTCCGTCACACAACAGCCGCTCGTCACACAGCAGCAGCCGCTCCGTCACACAACAGCCGCTCCTCCGTCACACAACAGCCGCTCCGTCACACAACAGCTGCTCCGTCACACACCAGCCGCTCCGTCACACAACAGCCGCTCCGTCACACAGCAGCCGCCGCTCCGTCACACAACAGCCGCTCCGTCACACAACAGCCGCTCCGTCACACAACAGCCGCTCCATCACACAAAGCCGCTCCGTGACACAACAGCCGCTCCGTCACACAACAGCCGCTCCGTCACACAACAGCCGCTCCGTCACACAGCAGCCGCTCCGTCACACAACAGCCGCTCCGTCCCACAACAGCCGCTCCGTGACACAAACAGCCGCTCCGTGACACAACAGCCTCTCCGTCACACAACAGCCGCTCCGTCACACAACAGCCGCTCCGTGACACACACAGCCGCTCCGACACAACAGCCGCTCCGTCACACAGCAGCCGCTCCGTCACACAGCACCGCTCCGTCACACAACAGCCGCTCCGTCACACAACAGCCGCTCCGTCACACAACAGCCGCTCCGTGACACAACAGCCGCTCCGTCACACAACAGCCGCTCCGTAACACAACAGCCGCTCCGTGACACAACAGCCGCTCCGTCACACAACAGCCGCTCCGTAACACAGCAGCCGCTCCGTAACACAACACCGCTCCGTGACACAACAGCGCGCCGTCCGTACAAACAGCCGCTCCGTCACACAGCAGCCGCTCCGTAACACAACACACAGCAGTGCGCTGCCACAGCCTGCAGAGCTGCCTCCGGCCACCAGGGGCTCCTGTCCCGTCTGGGCTGCTGTTTATCACTGTGCTGAGCTCCTTTATCCCCTTAGTTAAGTGTCGGCCGGGGTCGTTTCACATCGTGAAGAATTAAAACGGCCATGAGCAACTTTACGAGGGGGATTTTGAGGACGGAGCGGCGCCGGCTGATCTGCATGTGATCTACTACTGCAGCTCCGCCCGCGCCAGATTATCCCGGAGACGTCGACAGCGAAGCG
>NC_079539.1:6911438-6913938 GCF_003711565.1 Takifugu flavidus | reverse complement strand
GTTGGTGGTGGTGGTGATGGTGGGTGTGGTGGGTGGTGTGGTGGTGGTGGGGTGGTGATGATGGTGGGTGGTGGGGAGGGTGGTGGTGGTGGTGATGTGATGATGGTGGTGGTGGTGGATGGTGGTGGTGGTGGTGATGATGGTGTGGTGATGGTGTGATGGTGGTGGTGGAGACGATGGTGATGATGATGATGGTGGTGGTGGTGATGATGGTGGTGATGATGATGATGGTGATGGTGGTGATGATGTGGTGGTGGTGGTGATGATGATGGTGGTGGAGACGATGGTGGTGGTGATGATGGTGATGATGGTGAGGATGATGGTGGTGATGGTGGTTGTGATGATGGTGATGATGGTGATGATGATGGTGATGATGATGGTGATGGTGGTGATGGTTTGATGGTGGTGGTGGTGATGATGATGATGATGGTTGGTGGTGATGTGGTGTGGTGGAGAAGGTGGTGGTGATGATGGTGGTTGATGATGATGGTGAGGATGATGGTGATGATGGTGGTGATGGTGGTGGTGGAGACGGTGGTGGTGGTGATGGATGGTGATGATGGTGAGGAGATGATGGTGTGATGATGATGATGGTGGTGGTGGTGGAGACAATGATGGTGGTGGTGGTGATGGTGGATGGTGATGATGGTGGTGATGGTGATGATGATGGTGATGGAGAAGGTGGTGGTGATGATGATGGTGGTGATGATGATGATGATGGTGGTGGTGATGGTGGTGATGGTGGTGGTGGAGACGGTGGTGGTGGTGATGATGATGGTGATGATGGTGAGGATGATGATGTGTGATGATGATGATGGTGGTGGTGGTGGAGACAATGATTGGTGTGGTGGTGATGGTGATGGTGATGGTGATGATGGTGGTGATGGTGATGATGATGGTGATGGAGACGGTGGTGGTGGTGATGATGGTGATGAGGTTGAGGATGATGATGGTGGTGATGATGGTGGTGGTGGTGGAGACAATGATGGTGGTGGTGGTGATGATGATGGTGGTGGTGATGATGGTGGTGATGATGGTGGTGTGATGGTGATGATGATGGTGATGGTGGAGACAATGATGATGATGGTGGTGATGATGATGGTGGTGGTGATGATGGTGGTGATGATTGATGATGGTGGTGATGGTGATGGTGGTCTGTAGCTGCTCTCAGTGGTTCCAGAAACATTTCCTCTTCATATTCCGACCTGGTCCTTCTTTCATGGTCCCTTTCTTCAGCTGATCTGACCAACCTCCTGTGGGCTCCTCTCCTGTCTGTCTGACCTTTGTTGCCTCCTGTATCTTTGATTTCACATTGCTCCTCTCACCAACGCCGTCTGGGCTGTTTCAGGAGGTTGTTGTTGATGGTTTTGGGTTAAGTGCCCAGAGAAATTCATGAAGCCCTCGCAGGCCCTCTGTCAACTTAACGGCTGCCGATCAATGGCGAGAGGTCAGCGCGCTGATGGAAGCGCCGCGTGTTGGTTACGTGTGTTATTTGGGTGGCGGCTGATAGAGAGCGGAGAGCTTAGCACCGCCGAGGACGGCAGGGAAAAAGTGCCCAGATTCATTTTTCTCATCTGCTGCGGAGGCGCAGGAGACTGTTATTTTTTGGCTTTAGCCACCACGGCTCTAAGTGGGTATTGATCAGGGGCCTTAATGCAAACCTGTCAAATTAATGTTGAAGCTGAAGACGAGGAGCCCAGATTGCTTCAGCTTTGGAAGGAGAGCAGGATGGATGGATGATGGAGGGAGGGATGGAGGGGTGGATGGGGGGATGGAGGGGTGGATGGATGGAGGGAGGAGTGGATGGATGGATGGATGGATGATGGAGGGAGGGGTGGATGGAGGGGTGGATGGATGGATGATGGATGGATGGATGGAGGGAGGAGTGGATGGATGGATGATGGATGATGGAGGGAGGGATGGAGGGGTGGATGGATGGATGGAGGGAGGGATGGATGGATGGATGGATGGATGATGGATGGATGGATGGATGATGGATGGATGGATGATGGATGGATGGATGGAGGGGTTGATGGGTGGATGGATGGATGGATGGATGGAGGGGTGGATGGATGGATGGATGGATGATGGAGGGATGGATGGATGGATGGAGGGAGGGGTGGATGGATGGAGGGGTTGATGGGTGGATGGATGGATGGAGGGAGGGAGGGATGGAAGGATGGATGGATGGATGATGGAGGGATGGATGGATGATGGAGGGAGGGATGGATAGATGGATGGAGGGGTTGATGGGTGGATGGATGGATGATGGATGATGGAGGGAGGGAGGGATGGAAGGATGATGGAGGGAGGGGTGGATGGATGGATGGAGGGGTGGATGGATGGATGGATGGATGGATGATGGATGGATGGATGGATGATGGATGGATGGATGGAGGGGTGGATGGATGGATGATGGAGGGGTGGATGGATGGAGGGAGGGAAGTGTGTGAATAGGAATCATCACCTTTCTGACTTCTTCACGTTCTTTCTTTTCTTG
>NC_079539.1:6893938-6906438 GCF_003711565.1 Takifugu flavidus | reverse complement strand
TACTGCTGCTGATGCTGCTGCTGCTGCTCTGCTGCTGCTGCTGTTGCTGCTGCTACTGCTGCTACTGCTGCTGCTGCTGCTGCTGCTACTGCTGCTGCTGCTACTGTAGCTGCTGCTGCTGCTGCTGCTACTGCTGCTGCTGCTGCTGCTGCTCTACTGCTGCTGCTGCTTCTACTACTACTGCTACTACTGCTGCTGCTGCTGCTGCTGCTACTGCTGCTACTACTGCTGCTGATGCTGCTGCTGCTGCTGCTACTGCTGCTGCTGCTGATGCTGCTGCTACTACTGCATTTGCATCTCCGTCTCCAAGAGCTCCAAGACAAGCCTGACTCATTTTCATTTGAATGGGCGAAGAGCGCCACAGCACTTCAGCTGTAAATGTAGTGGCTGTGTGTGTGTGTGTGTGTGTGTGTGTGTTGTGTGTGTGTGTGTGTGTGTGTGTGAGAGAGAGAGACATAAATGTATTTTGGAGAGCTCCCCCGGTGGTTCCATTACTTCTCTGTTGTGTCGCTCTGCTCATTGAAGCTGTGGACACGTCCCATCAGCAGAGGGACCAGAATGTTTTCCCGTTTCATTCAGCAAAGGCCAGAGGACCTTCGGGAAAAGAGAGAAAATCCTCAATAGGAGAGAAAAAAGCTGAGTGAGTGTGGGGAAGGAGGTAAAGCTCCAGCTGCAGGTGTGGGACACCTGTATCACAGTTGTATGACAGCATCAGACACCTGAGGAACAAAGCTTCTCCAGTGGAAACTGCAGGCTGATACTGTCTGTGGTCGTGTGTGTGTGTGTGTGTGTGTGTGTGTGTGTGTGTGTGTGTGTGTGTGTGTGTATGTGTGTGTGTGATAGATGATGTGTATCAGGAAGGCAGATGTAGACTGTCAACAAGCAGGAAATCCACCAAAAGAGAGGACTGATTATGTTTAGTTATGAGTCTCTCTCACACACAGACACACACACAGACACAGACACACACACAGACAGACACACACACACACTCTCTCATTTTTGGAAAAGGAAATGTGTTCAGGATATTTGAGGAGACCATATGTGTCCCGTATGTCTCAAAGTAGCAGCAAAACTATGAACTTTGATGGATGAAAATAATTTTAAAAACACAAAAGAAAAGTTTTTTATACTGTGTGTTGGGTGTGTGTGTGTGTGTGTGTGTGTCTGTGTGTGCCTGCTTTGTGTGTGTGTGTGTCTCTCTGTGTGTGTGTGCGCGCGTCTGTGTAAGTGTGTGTGTCGTGTGTGTGTGTGAGAGAGTGTATGTGGGTGTGTGTGTGTGTATGTGTGCGTGCGTGTGTGTGTGTGTGTGTGTGTGTGCTCTCCTGTCAGTTCTCATATCTATCAAATAAACCATCTCATTCACAGCAACATGACAGAAACCTAAAGCAATCTGGTCGAGCAAAAGCATTTAATTTTCAGAAGGTGGCCCAATGAATTCCTATTCACACACACACACACACACACACACACACACACACACACACACAGGGAGGAGGGGAAATGTCTCTTTAGGGCCCGACTGCGGTGGGATGAGCTTTGCCACTTTAACCTCACTCGTATCTTCATGTGCGAGACACAAAACAAGCGTCACAATCAAAAATGTCATTTTCTGGACACGGTGCTGCTCCGAACGGTGCTGCTCCGAACTTTCATCGCAGGATAAACAGATGCAGCCAAACGTGCGCTGAGGAACCTGTGGGTTGGGCTGGGGGAGCGGCGGCTGCGGCAGGAGGCGGAGCCTCATCTGCGCTCTGTTTTCGGGGCTTCAGATGAAGCTCTGCTGCAGCAAACGCATCAGAGTTCGTGTTGAATCGTCTCTTCAGACCCAAAAGAAAATCAGCTGTGCTGAAACAGACCGTTAGCATTCAAAGCTACGAGAGAGCGATGCTAAAGGCTAGCTAGCATGCTCGATGGCTGTGTGACGAGGAGCCTCCTTCTGAGACGTGAAGAACAGCTCCTGAAGATGAAATTTGCATCCACAGCAGCAACACACTCGAGCCAGGCCTGAAGACACACACACACACACACACACGCACACACGCACACACACCGATGATTGGATTGCTGCCCCGCGTGTGTGCTGTGCCTTTGAAAACTGTTCTTACCGCTGGCCAGATGATGTGAGCATTGTGTCGGACACAATGGTGCCGGTGTTGCTGCTAGCATCAGGTGTGTGTGTTGCTGTCCAATCCCCACATCAAAAGAACTATTTTAGTTTGGCTTAATTGAATCTAGAAGTGTAACAGTGTGTGTTGTGTGTGTGTGTGTGTGTGTGTGTGTGATGTCATCTGGGGATTAGGTGATTGGTGAGTAGCTGCATGATGCCTTCAAGTGTGTTTGCATGTGTCAGCCTATTAATTGAATGGCTTCTGAGAGCTCTCAGAGCTGTGTGACTCTGTGTAGCACCTGTGGCAGCGGCGCCACAGGTGCTACACAGCAGCGTGTGTGTACGAGTGTGTTTGATGTGAAGTATCGACACCTCAGGAATCAGCAGCACACACCAGCACAACAACACACAAGTTGAAGTTGAGACAAACACTCTTTCCATTATAAGCTGAGACAAAGAGAAGCTGTGTGTGTGTGTGTGTGCGTGTGTGTGCATGTGTGTGTGTGTGCATGTGTGTACAGAGAGATGGATGATGATAACGATATTCTGTACATCTAGAGAGACGTATTGAGAATGTACAGATGTGCATCCAGAGATAAAACATGTTACTGAGGTTCATAAAAGCAACTGAAACGGCAGCAATAATGTGCAGATGTGATTATGATTGTTGTTACTGTTGTTATTGTTGTTATTGAGGGCAGCTGCGCTCCAGAAGGAGGAGCATCAATGACAGAAGCCTCGTTTGTGTGTTGCTGCTCTGCTCCTTCGTTGCAGCGCAGCACGGCGGCGCAGCGCAGCATGGCGGCGCAGCATGGCAGCGCAGCACGGCGGTGCAGCGCAGCATGGCGGTGCAGCACGGCGGTGCAGCATAGCAGCGTAGCATGGTGGTGCGGCGCAGCATGGCGGTGCAGCGCAGCATGGCAGTGCAGCGCAGCATGGCGGCGCAGCATGGCGGTGCAGCATAGCGGTGCAGCGCAGCATGACAGCGCAGCACGGCGGTGCAGCGCAGCACGGCGGTGCAGCATAGCAGCGTAGCATGGTGGTGCGGCGCAGCATGGCGGTGCAGCGCAGCATGGCAGTGCAGCGCAGCATGGCGGTGCAGCATAGCGGTGCAGCGCAGCATGACAGCGCAGCACGGCGGTGCAGCGCAGCACGGCGTGCAGCATAGCAGCGTAGCATGGTGGTGCGGCGCAGCATGGCGGTGCAGCGCAGCATAGCGGCGCAGCATAGCGGTGCAGGGCAGCATAGCAGCGCAGCACGGCGGTGCAGCATGGCGGTGCAGCATAGCAGCGCAGCACGGCGGTGCAGCATGGCGGTGCAGCACGGCGGTGCAGCATGGCAGTGCAGCATAGCAGCGTAGCATGGTGGTGCGGCGCAGCTTGGCGGCGCAGCGCAGCACGGCGGTGCAGCATAGCGGTGCAGCGCAGCATGGCACCCCCCCCCCCCCCCCCCCCCCCCCCCCCCCCAGCTCCTCCTCCTCTCCGTCTGTCTCACTGCTGAAAGCTGCTTAAATGTCCTGCTTTGATCTTCTGTCTTTAACTGCTGGAAACGGGAGCTGCGGCGCTTTAAAAGATTTGCTCCGCCAGGGATTTTCTGCTACTTTTCCGGTGTTTTAAAGGAGCTCGGCTCCACGAACGCCACATCGCCGCTGTGGGACGGGCAGGGACGCGTCCATCTGCTTCACTCAGGAAATGAAAAGAACTTTGGTTGGAAGAGTTGAGCGATTACGCTCTGACCCCCGGTGCATCACGGGGTAATTCTCCAGAAAATACCCCACTTTACTGTTCTTAGTATAATTAAGAAAAATCAATTCACTTATGACTCGACAGCACGTCCAGATCTGCAGCTTTGGAGTCCAACTAAGACAAAGTGGCAGAGTGCAGCCAAATCTGCATTAGTGCTGAGGGGGGGGGGGGGGGGGTCAGGGAATCCAGAACACCAGCTCAGGAGTGTGTGTGTGTGTGTGTGCTGTGTGTGTGTGTGAGAGAGAGAGAGTGGTGTGTGTGTGTGTTGTGTGTGTGTGTGTGAGAGAGAGAGAGTGTGTGTGTGTGTGTGTGTGTGTGAGAGAGAGAGAGTGTGGGTGTGTTTAAATCTGGTTTCGACTGAAATCATCAAAAATGAGTTTTTGTTCTGAGTGAATTCTGGTTCCACTGTGAATAAATGCAAACCTGGTGGTTCTGATCATGGAACCCCCCACTCCCGAACGCGGCTCGTCCTCGTCCCATAAAGTTTCTGGGACGAGGACGAGCCGCGTTTGTCCACCATGATGACTGCAGCAGAAGATCCATGTCCTCGCAGCCTTTATTGGAACTGCTGATTTATGTGTGTACAGGTGCTCCACCTGCACGCGTGTGTGTGTTTCTCTTTGCACATTAGCGGTAATTATAGTCAGTAATAACCTTAACGAGGAGACTGGGACAGGCTGCGTTCAGAGCAGCAATTACAAGTTAATCAGCTCGCATGTTGTTGGGAGTAATTATGGGAAGAGGATTTAGATCTGAGATACTCCTCACGGCTGTGTGTGTGTGTGTGTGTGTGTGTGCGTGTGTGTGTGCGTGTGTGTGTGTGTGTGTGTGCGCGCGTCGAGTTTTGCTGCTATAGATGCACCAAGAATCTTCACCTGGCTGACCGGGAGACGCTGAAGCCTTTCATGGTTAAAGTGGGCGGAGTTAGCAGCGGTTTGGCTGCCAAACACATGGAGGCTGAGGTGCTAACGGTCGGGCTCTGGCACTGATACACACACTTTAATTGTATGTGTTGTTAACGAGCCACAGAGGAAATGAGGGAGAGAAAGGTGGAACCATGTGATCTCCCGCCGTTCTTCTTCACCAGAACCACCTGCAGCAGGTGGCGCCTGTAGAGAAACGCCGGCGTCTGACTGACCTTCAGTGAGAGGGAGGACACGGCTAATTAGCCTAATTAAAGATGTAGGTGTGTGTTTACCTGCACTGTTTGGTCCCCGTTGTTGCTTCACGTCAGCTTGTGTCACCTTTGATGAATCAGTATCGGTGTGTGTGTGTGTGTGTGTGTGTGTGTTAGTGACCTGTCTGTGAGCAGAGGGGGGGTCACATGGCCTCTAATTACTGCAGCGGTGACGGCAGGAGACACAGGGGTCAGAGGTCAACAGCTGGGTTGTCCTGGACACATGGCGCTCACACAGGTGTCCAGGCGGTTCTGAAGGTCAAATGATCGTTCACCTGCTTGGTTTTCAACCTCCAGCTCCAGCGTTGCTAACGGGAACGGCAGCATCATGTGACCCAAACTGGGGGTTTTTCATTAACAAGCATGTTAAAATAACAATAAACAAGAGTGAGTGAGATAAACGTTCAAGAGCTTCTGACAGACTGACAATTCTAATTGAAAAGCAGTAAATATGTTCCACACTCGACAAAATTGGTCAAAACTAATTAAATCAGCTTTTCAAACAATTGAAATCGGCCGCTCTCGTCTCCAACACTTGTAACATATAGAACAGAGCAGAGGATAATTAAGTGTAGCGGAGGGACGTCTGACGGGACCCCGTCCCCCGTGACCACGGGGCTCCTGATTGGGATTAATTGGCCTGATTGATTTTGGAGTGGCGTTCTTTCGTTAATCCCCCATTAATGAGGCAACAATTAAAACAGTCATTTGCATGGAACGTCCCGTCTGCAGAAATGCGCCGTCTCAGCTCACAGGACGGACATTTTCCTGTCCCTCCAAACCTCTCGGTCCCCACAAGGTGTTCAGGCCCCCTAGGGTCCCTGTTTGGTGACAAAAACAAGAACACACACACACACGCTCGTCCCGGCTACATACACACTGTGTGTCGGTGCCCAGGTGATTTATGGGAAATGTGGGCGTCGGCTCTGTGACCCTGAGACGGCGCCCCACGTGCGACCCGGCGTGCCTCCATATGCTCGCTCGCACTCAGGAGCAGCCATCACTCGCAGGAATACGACTCGCGGGGGCCAAAGATGCAGGGGTCCGGGGGGCCGTCCTTGGGGCTGATTGGCTGAGAGTTGTCAAGCGATCAGAGTGGGGGGGGCGCCCCCCCCCCACAAAATCAATTTCAATCAACGTGGAGATGCAATATTATCAAATGTCACGTCCACCACGCCCCCCCCACTAAAAATTATTCCTGACAGCCACTTGGTGACTTAATTAAGTGCAAAAAAAGGGGGACAAGGAGAGAGAGGGGGGTGGTGGGGGGGGGGGGGGGGCTCAATGGGTCAGTTGGTCTTTTTGTCTGGTTGAATGGTCGTATTGACAAGGCCTCAGAATGATGGTCTCACAGGGGAACTGTTGGGGGGGGGCACAAAGATGGGGAGTGGGGAAGGACAGGAATGGACCGAGTAAACTGGAAGTTTATTGACACGGACACACTCACACACACACTGAAACACGGACACACACACACACACACGGATACACTAACACTCTCACACAAACACACACACGGACAAAAACACACTGACACACACACGCACACACTCACTGACACACACACACACCCTGCACACAAACACTCACACACACTGACACACACACACACTCACTGACACACACACACACACACACACTGACACACACACACTCACAGACACTCACTGACACACAAACACTCACACACACTCACAGACACACACTCACACACACTGACACACACACACTCACTGACACACACACACTCACTGACACACACACACACACTCACTGACACACAAACACACACACGTCTTGATATTGAAATGATTCCCTGGGAAATAAATCACATTTCGATTGGCTGGTAATTGCTGAGGATCGATCAACATGTTCTGTTCAACCCTCAGTGGGATTCTCTTCCCTTTGTCTGGCCCACACACACACACACACACACCACACACACACACACACACACACACACACACACACACACACACACACACACACTCTCACATTGGGTCCATGAACCTCGGGGGAAAACTGAGCCCTGATTGGATGAATCAGTAAACATGAGCTGCTGATTGTTCTTATGCAGATTGATGTGAAGGGAGCAGATTGCTGAGGAAAAGAGAGACGACAGACAGATGAAAGAATATCAAAGACACTGCTATTATAACTGCAGCTAATATCAAGACACTACTATTATAACTGCAGCTAATATCAAAGACACTACTATTATAAGTGCAGCTAATATCAAAGACACTGCTATTATAACTGCAGCTAATATCAAAGACACTGCTATTATAACTGCAGCTAATATCAAAGACACTGCTATTATAACTGCAGCTAATATCAAAGACACTGCTATTATAACTGCAGCTAATATCAAAGACACTGCTATTATAACTGCAGCTAATATCAAAGACACTGCTATTATAACTGCAGCTAATATCAAAGACACTGCTATTATAACTGCAGCTAATATCAAAGACACTGCTATTATAACTGCAGCTAATATCAAAGACACTGCTATTATAACTGCAGCTAATATCAAAGACACTGCTATTATAACTGCAGCTAATATCAAAGACACTGCTATTATAACCGCAGCTAATATCAAAGACACTGCTATTATAACTGCAGCTAATATCAGCGTCTTTGATATTAGCTGCACTTTATAAACGTGGTCACAAGCACGTCACCGTTCCAGCGGTTTAATGTTGATGGCTCCACTTTTTAAAAGGGTGTCTGAATCACGAGTGAGTTATTCTGATCAATGCTGCTATCAGTCAGTGTTTAGACGCCCCCCCACTTTAAAGTATGATTTATAAATGGCCGGGGGTCGTTACCGGGCTGCGGGGGCCTGATCAGGCTAAATGAGAACGGCCTTTCTACACGTGTTCTCTGGATGACAGCGACAAGCAGGTTGTCAATACAGAAATGACCCTGCTGGAGGGCTGGAAACACACAGGCAGCACCCCCCCCCCCCCCCCCCCCCCCCCCCCCCCACTTTAAAGTATGATTTATAAATGGCCGGGGGTCGTTACCGGGCTGCGGGGGCCTGATCAGGCTAAATGAGAACGGCCTTTCTACACGTGTTCTCTGGATGACAGCGACAAGCAGTTGTCAATACAGAAATGACCCTGCTGGAGGGCTGGAAACACACAGGCAGCACCCCCCCCCCCCCCCCCCCCCCCCCCCCCCCCCCCCGCCCCTACAGACAGACACACGAGTCTGGATCCTGACAGACCACATGTGGGCTAAAGAGGTCCGAACTGAGGACACAGACCCAAGACTTCCTCAGGGGTTAAAAGACTGAAACAAGCATGAAAGAGGCTGCAGACGTTTCAGCAGGAGTGTGCAGCACAGCTGGATGTCAGTGGGTGGGTCAGTGGGGGGTCAGTCGGTGGGGGGGGGGGTCAGTCGGTGGGTCAGTGGGTGGGTCAGTCAGTGGGGGGTGGGTCAGTCAGTCAGTGGGTGGGGGGGTGGGTCAGTCGGTGGGTCAGTGGGTGGGTCAGTCAGTGGTGGGTGGGTGGTCAGTCGGTGGATGGGTGGGTGGGTCAGTCGGTAGGTCAGTCAGTCGGTGGGTGGGTGGGTCAGTCGGTGGATGGGTGGGTGGGTCATCGGTAGGTCAGTCAGTCGGTGGGTGGGTGGGTCAGTCGGTGGATGGGTGGGTCGGTCAGTCAGTCGGTGGGTCAGTCAGTCGGTGGTGGGTGGGTGGGTCAGTCGGTGGGGTCAGTCAGTCAGGGGTGGGTGGGTGGGTCAGTTGGTGGGTCAGTCAGTCAGTGGGTGGTGGGTGGTCAGTCGGTGGGTCAGTCAGTCAGTGGGTGGGTGGGTCAGTTGGTGGGTCAGTCGGTGGGTGGGTGGGTCAGTCGGTGGGTGGGTGGGTCAGTTGGTGGGTCAGTCGGTGGTTGGGTGGGTCAGTCGGTGGGTGGGTGGGTCAGTTGGTGGGTCAGTCGGTGGGTGGGTGGGTCAGTCGGTGGGTGGGTGGGTCAGTTGTGGGTCAGTCGGTGGGTGGGTGGGTCAGTCGGTGGGTGGGTGGGTCAGTTGGTGGGTCAGTCAGTCTGATCCCGGCAGCCCTCAGACACGTTGCTGGTCTGTTCACCTTCTCAGGTCTCACCAGTGTGTATCCTCACCTTCTCTGCCACAGTTGCTGCTGGAGTTCAAGAAAACAACAACAACCGGATGTCTGTGAACTACAAAACTATTGTGATCGTTCTGAGATGAGCTGACGACTTTGAGGCAGGTTTGTTTTCAATTGCATCTGATTTCATCCTGCTTCGTTTAACTGAGACTGTGATCTCTGCTGATGTTGGAGCCTCATGGGACACACACCTATCTACACACACACACACACGTATGGGACACACCTATCTACACACACACACACACGTATGGGACACACACTATCTACACACACACACACACGTATGGGACACACACCTATCTACACACACAGACACACACGTATGGGACACACACCTATCTACACACAACACACACACACGTATGGGACACACACCTATCTACACACACACCACACACGTATGGGACACACACCTATCTACACACAGACACACACGTATGGGACACACACCTATCTACACACCACACACACACACGTATGGGACACACACCTATCTACACACACACACACACACACCTAAGGGTGCTCTGTGTAAATAAGCATGCCTGCACTCCTGTAGGGAGGTCAGAACATCCATCCATCTAGACCTGCCTAGGGTCATAACACACACACACACACACACACACACACACACCCCTGGACAGTACTTTGTTTTCCTACATCTCTGCTTGTCATCTCTAGTGTTACACATCCAAAACACTTTCTGAACACACCACTAAATGATGTCTGCAGGCTGGAGTGTGTGTGTGCGTGTGTGTGTTGTGTGTGTGTGTGTGTGTGTGTGTGTGTGTGTGTGTGTGTGCCCAGACTCTGCAGGTGTTTGCAGCTTGAATCATCTCTCAGGAACAGTAACTTCAGCATTTGGGAGGTTGATTTTATGTTTTGGAGGATTAAAGCTGCTTCTGCTGTGTTGTGTTGACTCTTCCTCCCAGAAGACCTTCTTCTCTTCTCCCTCCATCCATCTATACCTCCATCAGCAGATGGAGGTATAGATGGATGGAGTGATGGCATGAAGGGCTGGTTCTTTATGGGCCTCGTGACCTATCTGAGTCTGAATTTGTACTATTGTGTGATGTTCTTCAGGGGTCTTTTAGCCCTACACAGCATATATAACACACACACACACACACAAACACACACACACACACACACACAAATAAATCAGTCGTTTTAAACACAACATCAAATAACTGCTGGTTATGGAGAGACTATAGCAGGTGTATTTACCCTCCTCGTCATCACTTAGCAGCGTCCAGTCTGTCTGTGTGTGTGTGTGTGGTGTGTGTGTGTGTGTGTGTGTGTGTGTGTGTGTGTGTGTGTGTGTGTGTGTGTGTGTGTGTGTCTGGAAGCTTTTAGCTGGTCAGAAACTAAGCAATTGCTCTCTAACTGTAGGACAGAGACCTCATATTGTTGTTCTGTGCCCCACACACACACACACACACACACACACACTCTTCTTTCATGTTCTTAAATATTGATAAGTAGCTTTGCAACATTAATATCTTAGATGGCTTACAAGAACACTTAAATAACCCCCCACCCCCCACTTGTTTTTCATCTCTGTAATGTATTTGTCTGTTTGGGGAGTGTGTGTCTGTATTTGTGTATTTATGTGGGTGTGTGTGTGTGTGTGTGTAAATTTATGTGGGTGTGTATTTGTGTGCACGTGTGTGTGCGCGCGTGCGTGTGTGAGGACCAATATTAAATCACTTTTTTAATAGTTTTTTCAACAGAAGGTTAGAATATTGTGATCCAGACGTCAGTTCTTCTGCTCACACAATCAATAAATGATCAATAAATCATTCGGATCAACACTCAAACAGGAAGTGATGAGCTCAGAAAATGAAGATAAAATTAAAATAAAATTAAAATAAAAACCTCAAAATCAAAGACCAAACAGAAGTAAAACAGAAAAAGATATGAGAGAGTGACAGGAAGAGACCCCAGGATGGTTTCACTTACAAGACAAGTGTTTTTGTGTGTGTGTGTGTGTGTGTGTGTGTGGTGTGTGTGTGTGTGTGCGTGAGTGTGTGTGTGTGCGTGAGTGTGTGTGTGTGTGTGTGGTGTGTGTGTGTGTGTGGGCGTGGGTGTGTGTGTGCGTGTGTTTAACCCTGCTGAGGGACGACAGAGTTTAAAGGGATTAGAAGAGGATTAAGGACCAACTGGGAGGGATTAGTCCCACTTTTCCCAACTGTGCACATAACAGTTACCACACACACACACACACTCCCACACACACACACACTCACACACACACACACACTCCCACACACACACACACTCCGACACTGAACATTGATGCTTGCTAAAACTAAAATAAGAAATAAACATGTTACATCGTGTGAGTGTGTGTGTCTGTACCTGTGTGGGTGTTTTGTTTCTGTATGTTTCTTTGTGTGTGTGTGTGTGTGTGTTGTGTGTGTGTGTGTGTGTGTGTGTGAGTGTGTGTGTGTGTGAGTGTGTTGTTCCCCAGAGGAAGCCAAATGGAGAAGAGTGATCGACCAACACACAGTGAGGTTCATCAAAGTCACGGCTGCAGCGGCGCTCATTTTTCATTGGCTGAGGGGTCCTGAGCACCTGTGACTCTCCCACCTGAGAGGGAGGGGGAGCCTGGGGGGGGCAAGAAAGATACATGGGGAGAGTCGTTTGGGGGGGTTAGTTGGGACAGTTTGAACGACAGCGTTCTCCCTTTTACATTTCACACCCGGACGCTCCCCACACGGGGGGGGGGGGTTGTTTTGCTCAAGGGAGAAAGATGAGGAGATATATTCTACAGACGTTATTATATGTTTACCTTGTTTGGGGCTCCCAGGACATGAGCACACACACACACACACAGGCACACACACAGGCACATACACACACACTCTTTTTGAAAATAACAACACAATTCGATGAGTGATCCAGATTATTGTTTATCCAGATTATTTTTACATTTTAAAGTGCTGACTTTGCGGCTGTGTAACATTTTGGATCCTTTTCCAATGCTAATAAATCGACAGTTGCAGCAAATATCGGACGATGAATTCAAACAGCCGTGATACCAGATCACGACCTCTCGTGTCCGACAGGCGCTTCACGTTAGCACGTTAGCACGTTAGCGTTTGTGTCCGTCATTTGTTGTGGAATTCCGTCATCATCCAACATATTTGCGTCTTTTGTCAGGAGAATCTGAACCTTCCGTTTCTGTGCTGGTGGAACCAGTCCGGTGGTTCTGAGCTGATACCGGGTCTCTCCTGCAGGAGCTTCCTGAAGGTCAGAGGTCAGTTCACGTATTTCTTCTTCTAAACTCAGAAACCATGACAACCACCAAGGAGAACACGTAAGGAAAAGTGTCAC
>NC_079539.1:6878938-6886438 GCF_003711565.1 Takifugu flavidus | reverse complement strand
TGTGTCTGTGCGTTGCTTGGTTAGCTGGCTAATGTTGTTGAGCTGTAATCAGTCAGTTATTACACGTTATTACGACTGCTGACAGCTCTGAGGACATCAAATCAAATCAAATCAATCTTTATTTATAGAGCGTCTTATACAATCAAAATTGTTTCAAGGCGCTTTCCAGAATCCCATCATTGTTCCTGCGAGGTCACAGAGGACAGCTCAGAGGACAGCTCAGAGGACAGCTCAGAGGACAGCTCTGAGGACAGCTCAGAGGACACCTCAGAGGACAGCTCAGAGGACACCTCAGAGGACAGCTCAGAGGACACCTCAGAGGACAGCTCAGAGGACAGCTCAGAGGACACCTCAGAGGACACCTAAGAGGACACCTCAGAGGACAGCTCAGAGGACACCTCAGAGGACACCTAAGAGGACAGCTCAGAGGACACCTCAGAGGACACCTAAGAGGACAGCTCAGAGGACACCTCAGAGGACACCTCAGAGGACAGCTCAGAGGACACCTCAGAGACACCTAAGAGGACAGCTCAGAGGACACCTCAGAGGACACCTCAGAGGACACCTCAGAGGACAGCTAAGAGGACAGCTAAGAGGACACCTCAGAGGACAGCTCAGAGGACAGCTCAGAGGACACCTCAGAGGACACCTAAGAGGACAGCTCAGAGGACACCTCAGAGGACACCTAAGAGGACAGCTCAGAGGACAGCTCAGAGGACACCTCAGAGGACACCTAAGAGGACACCTCAGAGGACACCTAAGAGGACAGCTCAGAGGACAGCTCAGAGGACACCTCAGAAGACACCTCAGAGGACAGCTCTGCTGTCTCAGGGGCCTTGGAAAGAACCTTTTACTGGACTTTTGGACGGATCAGACTGGTCCATTGGTCCACCAGCGATGTCCAGTACATGAGGCAGAGCCGTCACTGGGGTGGAGCAGAACCTTGGTGGTGCTGTCCTGGAAGGATCAGGCCGGGGGTGGAGATCAACCTGGACAGCAGCCCACCAGCAGGGGGCAGTCACGCTGCTTCATCAGACAGCTGATGTGTCCTGCGTCTGGTCTTTGGGACCCATTATTCTGTCGGCCCGTATGAGCGCCAGAACCTCTCAGGAACCAGAACCTCTCAGGAACCATCCTGCTGCACGTGTCCTCTGCTGGCTCGAACCACTTCCCCTCTGAATCCTCTGGACGGGTCTGCGTGCCGCTGCGCTCTCACCCAACACTTTTGTTGTCTTTAATACTCGGCATTAAAAGTCTCATGATTAAACTTCTGGGCCAATCACAAGAGCAGAGAGGCTGAGATTACCATGGCAACATCTGGGCAGCGTGCTAATGGACCTCATATGTTTTTACCCTTTAGATTTAAGAGTCAACATGTTGCTCTACTTCCTGACTGACGTGTGTGTGTGTGTGTGTGTGTGTGTGTGTGTGTGTGTGCGTGTGTGTGTGTGTGTGAGAGAGAGAGTTAAAATGAGTAAATGATGAGTGGTGAGACCCTCCCAAAGTGGCGGCGTCCCCGAGCACTTAAGGAAGCCCAAACAGCTCCATCTGTCCATGTTCCAGTGGCTGGGTCTTACTTAGTGCACGTGTGCGAGTGTACGTGCTGA
Source organism: Takifugu flavidus (assembly GCF_003711565.1). Taxonomy (NCBI): domain Eukaryota; kingdom Metazoa; phylum Chordata; class Actinopteri; order Tetraodontiformes; family Tetraodontidae; genus Takifugu; species Takifugu flavidus. The sequence goes on along the minus strand of NC_079539.1, from coordinate 6,884,831 downwards.
AGGGATTTGATCAAAAGCAAACACACAAACATATTTATGCTCTGGGCGGGTTTTAATCCCCACTTTGGTCCAAACTGGTGGCAGGAGAGTGTTGAGGCTCCAGCCTTCTTCTCCACTTTGGTTCCCAGCAGCAGTTTCAGCCGTTCGGGGGGGGGGTGACAGGACGGGTGGGGGGGGGGGTGACGGGTGTCAAAAATATTTTTATTGTCATGTTTTGGTCAGAACATCTGTCATCAGAGCAGAGATTTTAATGTTGCCTTAATCCACCAGTGAAAAACATCTTGTACCTTCTGACATGCGTGTGTGTGTGTGTGTGTGTGTGTGTGTGTGTGTGTGGTGTGTGTGTGTGTGCGTGTGTGTGGTGTGTGTGTGTGTGTGTGTGTGTGTGGTGTGTGTGTGTGGTGTGTGTGTGTGTGTGTGTGTGTGTGTGTGAGCAGTGAGCTGAGACCCGTGAAAAGATCAGTGTTAATCTGTTGGTTCAGTGTTGCTGCAGAGATCACCATGACGATAACAGCATTAATAAGTGTAAAACAATACAGTCAAATCCAGCAAATATCCCATCAATGTATGTTTTTTTCATGTTGACACACTCACCCGCCCCCCCCCCACTCCCCCCCTCACCCAGTCACCCCCCCCCCCGATGGGCTCATCCCTGTTCTTTAACCACCAGAGCAGCTGAACAATAATTATTTTCTGCACTAATAATTATTCCTCTAATTCTGTTGTCCACCCCCCCCTCCCCCCCCCCCCCCCCCCCCCCCCCCCCCCTCCTAAACAGCCTTTATCTATAATGACGAACCCTTCAGCACAACTGCATTTAGGACAAATATCAAATAATTAAAAATCAAATAATTGAAAGAATGAGAGCTGGACAGGAGCTGAGCTGCTCACACACATGAGCCCCTTTCTCTCCAGATGATCTCCTGATGCACAGCAGCACAGCAGCAGCACAGTAGCAGCACAGCAGCAGCACAGCAGCAGCAGTAGCAGCAGCAGCAGCACAGTAGCAGCAGCAGCAACACAGCAGCAGCACAGCAGCAGCACAGCAGCAGCAGTAGCAGCAGCAGCAGCAGCAGCACAGCAGCAGCACAGCAGCAGCACAGCAGCAGCACAGTAGCAGCAGCAGCAGCACAGCAGCAGCACAGCAGCAGCACAGTAGCAGCACAGCAGCCAGCACACAGCAGCAGCACAGTAGCAGCACAGCACAGCACAGTAGCAGCAGCAGCAGCACACAGTAGCAGCACAGCAGCAGCACAGCAGCAGCACAGTAGCAGCAGCAGCAGCATCACATAGCAGCACAGTAGCAGCACAGCAGCACAGTAGCAGCACAGTAGCAGCACAGCAGCAGCACAGCAGCAGCACAGTAGCAGCACAGCAGCAGCACAGTAGCAGCACAGTAGCAGCAGCAGCAGCACAGTAGCACAGCAGCAGCAGCACAGCAGCACAGCAGCAGCACAGCACAGCAGCTCCCCTCCTCCTCCTCCCCTCTCCCTCTCCTCTCCTCCCCCCTTCTCCTCCCTCCCCCCTCCCTCTCCCTCTCCTCCCCCCTCCTCCCCCCCTCTCCTCCCTCCCCCCCCCCGGTGATGAAGTGGTAGATTAACCTCCCCTCCTCATGAATAATAGACAGATAGGAGAGTGGCTGGTTCTGCTTCCTGTCTGCAGTGCTAATAGAACCCTCCCGTTAATGCAGCTCCTGTTTATGACGAGCGGGTCGGGTCAGAACCACAGGAGAGAGACACCAAACGGGATTATTGATTAGCTTCTTCCAGTCTGCCGCGGATTCCCCTTCCAAAGGGAGATGAGCGCAACCAAGCAATGGTGCACAGCATGGGAGGGTTGTGGGTTGGGTGCCCTGCCCGTGTGCCGTTGAGCATGGCACTAAAGCTCTGGCTGTCACACAGCAGCTCTGAGAAGAGCGGAGCGATATTCCTGGTGTGTCTGAGGACTTCAGCTCCTCTCATATGAAGTTTATTAAGAGAGAAGGAGCCAAATGTGCTGAGATAAAGGCCCCCCCCTCGCCCCCCCCCCTCGCCCCCCCCACGCCCCCCCTCGCCCCCCCCCCCTCCCCCACGGCCCCCCCCTCGCCCCCCCCCCCGGCCTGTGGGACCACGTCTGAGCTCATTCCTTCAGAATCCATTTCAACACCAACATAAGTGCCAATCTTCCCTTTTGGTGACTTTCCATGATTTTATGTTGCTCATAAAACAGTGCAGCTTCCTCTGAAACGGCCGATTTAAGTTACATTAGCAGCAAATATTCCCCAGTAAAGGAAATTAAGCCGTGATTCTGTGAGATCATCTCAGTTAGTTATCTGAGCCTGGCGACGCCTCCACGAGCCCCCGCTGGGCCGCATGATTCCCTCGGACCAGAGGTAATAGGCTGCTGCCTCCCTGCCCCCCCCCCACCCCTCTCCCCTCCTCTCCTCTTTCCTCTCCCCTCCTCTCCTCTCCTCTCCTCTCCTATCCTCTCCTCTCCTCTCCTCTCCTCTCCTCTCCTCTCCTCTCCTCTCCTCTCCTTCCTCTCTCATCCTTCCCTCTCCTCTCTCTCCTCTCATCCCTCTCTCATCCTTCCCTCTCCTCCCTCTCTCATCCCTCCCTCTCCTCTCCTCCCTCTCTCATCCCTCCCTCCCTCTCCTCTCCTCCCTCCCTCCCTCTCCTTTCCTCCCTCCCTCTCCTCTCCTCCTCTCTCATCCCTCCCTCCCTCCTCCCTCCCTCCTCTCATCCCTCCCTCTCCTCCCTCTCTCATCCTTCCCTCTCCTCTCCTCCCTCTCTCATCCCTCCCTCTCCTCTTCCTCTCCTCTCCTCTCATCCCTCCCTCTCCTCTCCTCCCTCTCTCATCCCTCCCTCTCCTCTCATCCCTCTCTCATCCCTCCCCCATTGATATAGTTCTGCTCATAAATTTCCTGATGGAACCTTCAGCTGGAACCTGTAGAGGAACTTTAGAGGAACTCTTTTCCACCTCTTCCTCCAAGAAAATAAAAGTATTTTGGTTCTGTGGCATCAAGGAAACCAATCGTGAAAATAGTGAAAGTTGAACTGATGAAGAGATCAAATCTGTGTTGTTGTGATAGTGGAGAAATGCACAGAACCACTGAGGCCTGAGACCCCATCTTCCCGCTGTAGCTGTTTACATTAGCAGGGAAAGAGCCTATTGCTAACAGGACCCACACACACTCACACACGCGCGCACACACACACACACACACACACCACACCACACACACACACTCACACACTCACACTCACACACACACACCCACACACCACACACACACACCACACACACACACACTCACACACACACACACTCACACACACACACACACACCCACACACACTCACACTCACACACCCACACACACACACTCACACACACACACACACACACACTCACACACACACACCACCACACACACACACACCCACACACCGTTACCCCCTGACCCTGCAGGCTCTCAGCATCACCGTAGCGCCCAGCAGTCTGGCTGCACTGAAGCTAATTGGCAGCAGCTCAGAGTTGGTTAACATCTCCTCTCAGAATAACTCTCACAGGTTTTCGTGTGTTTAGGGGTCATTAAAAGCCGAGTGAGCCTTTAATTACGAGCTCAGATTCTCGAGTAAGTAAAGCTGCATCTCCCAGCTGCTCCAGCAGGGTCTGTTCGCAGGTGATTATGTACAGACGATCTGTAATATAGACATTATAAACCCTTTATTAACATCACTACGTTCAGGGGGACGCGCAGCTCCGTTTGCATGCTAATCGTCAGCATGCTAATAGCCCGATCTGCCTTAATTTACGCCCAAATTGCGTCATACGTTACGTTTTGGCTACTCTGCCCAACACTGCCCCCCGTGACTGCCGGTGGAACTGCAACATTTGTTTACGATTTTTGAACAGTTTTCCCAAGTTTTGCTATTTGGACAGTTTGTGTTTCCAGATCGAACCTTGAGAAAAGTTTGTGGACAAATGTTTTGACCAGCGACCAACTTTTAATTTCTACCATTTTTATTCCTCAGCTGGTGGATTCATGTGTTGCTTTGGTGTTGCAGGTGAGTGGAGCTGTCTGTTTTTAAGACTTTATAATTGCAGCGCCCCCTAGTGCCCCCCCCCCCCCCCCCCCCCCCCCCCAGCTGGAAGAGCAAAGGAATCATTTCAGGTTTCGTGCAATTACTGCGATAAAACTCTAGTTTTTATTACTGGCTCCAGTTATATGTTCTGACCAATAATTCATTTGGTTTTTAATTATATTGGTTTTTATTTGTTTGTTTGTTTTAGTCACTTCGCAAATTGTAATAAAATTCGGGGGGAAAAATCATTATGTTTTTGCAACTTTGAAAATAAAAATATAAGAAACTAGAAACGTTCCTAACAAAGAGAAACGGTCTTTAGTCTCGGTTCGGTGGTAACATTTCTACTGTTATAATGTCAATAACATCTTTAAAACTGCCGCCTGTGTTTGTGGTTCCGTCCCAGCTGATCATTTGATTTTATGTCCCTTAAACTGTGGCGGATCGAGTCAACTCTGAATTCTCAGTAATTTCAGGAAAGAGACAAAAGCTCGTTTAATCTGTTTCCTGCTTCACATCCGGGTCACGTGGATTGTGCAGAAACCCGAGAAACTTCACGTTCTGGGTGAAACTTAAACATTAGCGCGTGGCCTGGCGGGACCTTTACATGAGCCATAGGCTCAATAAATCAGCCTCGCGGACGCTCAACATCTGCTCTGTCACCCTAATTGGTACAAGCAGCCCGCGGCGCAGAGCGTGCACGCGCAATCTGCGCCAAAACACAAGATAAATGACGCACGCGGCGCGCGCAAAACTCCCGAATTAAATCTAAGAACAACCTTATTAAAGGCTGCGCGCGTGCGTCTTTAGGCCAACCGTGACCGTGGCACGCGGCGCTGCGTGAGCCGCGCGGCAGCAAAGATTCCAGGCGGGAATTCCGGATCCACCCTGGAACAAGCTCGTGACGCTGCTCGTGTCCAGGTAGTTTGAAAACGTTTGAAATAAAGGAAGAATCGGATTTTAGCGCTTCTGAAGAAACGGAAACATTATGGCGGGAATAATTGAGCGATTTGCCCGCGGCGGGACGTTTATTGACAGATTTCATTTGACCCCCCCCCGACCTTCTCGTCTTTTTTCAGGCGTGATTAATTTCTCAGCGGGGTGTCCGCCGGTGCGTGATGGACAAATAAAGCGGTGAAATGTGCTGCGCTCCCGCTAATAGCGCGTCTGTCTCCACCGAGACTTTTCCTGCCCCAAACACGCGAGTCCGAGTTTATTTTTTATTTCTAATTTTCTTCCTTCAGGCAAATTTTAGCAAATGTGTTAATTACTGCCGGATCTTGTAGGAGCCCGGATAAAACTCGCTCTTCAGAAATTCAATTAATTAAAATGAGATACAAATAAAACTTTTGCTCTCTTGATTATTTCTTAAGATCTAAAATAATCGAAGAATTAAGGACGATTTCTTTGATGACGTCACCGTTCAAAGGCTGCTTTCGCCCGCTCGCGACCGTAAATTGCTTTGAACAAGCGGCAGCTGGGGCTCGTGCTGAGCGCGTGCTGGGCGCTTGTGGGCACGTGCTGTCGCCTCCCCGTGCCGTCTAATTTCACAGCGCGAGACAACAAATTTGCAGATTTATTTCTTTTTCCTAGAAAAAACAATAAAGTTCATCAGCTTCATAAAATTGATGTATTGATCTTATCTGCGGTTTTGTCTCTAAAAAACTTAATAATTCACCCTGAAAAATATAACAAATGCTTTGTTTGGATTTATTGTTTTATCGCAGCAATTAATCACAGAAAAGACCAAATATGGCGTCGTGCCATAATAAATAATTATATATTTTCTATATATTAAAAGAATCGATTTTATTACCGTTGTATTG